>NW_023663061.1:0-15379 GCF_015228065.2 Penaeus monodon
AAAAATTTTAAAAAAAAAAATAAAATAAAAAATTTTAAAAATAATAAAATAATTTAATAATATTCAAATGTTATCAAAATTCTTTATCTACTTTTATCATCTTATTGTTATGATTAATACAATTCTGTAATTATTATCATTTTTACCTAATAATTGCCGAAATCACCAAAGAAATCAAAACGTATTTGGAGTATACCTCAAAAGGAAATTTTGCTAGATTCCGCTTTTTCGACTTTTGGAATGTTTTTATTATACCTTTTTTATATTTTGGAAATTCTCTTATTATCATACGTTATTATTATTATCATCATTATTACGTTTTTCACATCATTATCATCATTATCATCATTATATCATCATTATCATCATTATTGCAATTATTATCATCATTATTGCAATTTTATCGTAATTATTGCAATTATTGGAGTTTAGTATATTTTTGCAATAATACTAATAACACAATAATAATAATAATAACAATAATAAAAAATAATAACGATTTTATCATAATATTTATATCATATCTTATTATACGTTATTACTTAATTATTACGTTATAATAATTATTTTTGCATTATACTACCAGTACAAATATATAATGATATAATAACAATAATAATATAATAACAATATTATAACCACTAGCATTTATTATTTATTATACTTATTATTATTATTGTTTTATTACAGATATAATAGATTTTTTGGCAATTATACTAATAAATTTGATAATAGTAATAATATTTAAAAATATAATAATAAAATATAATAATAATAATAATAATAATAATAATAATAATAATTTAATAATATTCAAATGTTTCAATCTTTATTCTCACTTTTATCATCTTTTATTATGCATTAATACAATTCTGGTAATTTTATCATTATCAATCCTAATAATTGCGAAATCACCAAAAATTGCCGAAAAACCTAAATTCGGGGTATACGCTCAAGGCTATAGATTTCGCAAGATTTTCGCTTTTTTTTTTCGACTTTTGGGAATGTTTTTCTTATACCTTTTTTATATTATTATGGACACAATTCCTCTTATTATCATCATCGTTATCATGATTATCATCATTATTATCGTTATCATCATCATTATCATCATTATCATCATTATCATCATCATTATCATCATTATTGCAATTATTATCATCATTATTGCAATTGTTATCATTATATTGCAATCATTGGAGTTATAGTATATATTTTTGCAATAATACTAATAACAACAACAATAATAATAGTAATAAACAATAATAATACAATAATAACCGAGTTTATAATAATTATTTAATCATTATCTTAATTTAGTATCGTTATTACTGTAATTATTACTGTTATAATTAATATTTTTGCAATTATACTACCAGTACAATAATAATAATGAATATTTTTAATAATAATAACAATAATAATGCCTAATAACAATATTATAACACTTAGCATTATTATTATTATATTATACTATTATAATTATTGTTAATTACAGATATATAGATTTTTTGGCAATATACTAATAATAAGATAATAGTAATAATAATAATAATAATAATAATAATAATAATAATAATAATAATAACTAATAATAAGGATAATAATAATACTTAATAATTTTAATAATATTCAAACTGTATCAAATTCTCTTTATTTCAATGTTTATCATCATTATTGTTATGATTAATACAATTCGGCATGATATCATTATTCCCCTAATAATTGCGAAATCACCAAAGGAAATCGAAAAAAACGTCATTTTGGAGCTATACTCTCAAAAAGGCTATATTTCGCTAGATTTTGCCGCTTTTCGACTTTTTTTAGGAATGTTTTTATTATAACTTTTTTATATTATGATACGGGACACAATTCCTCTTATTCATTCATCATCGTATAATGATTATCATCAGTATTATCGTTATCATCAATCTTATCATCATGCTTCTCATTATCATTCATTCCATTTATCATCATTATTTGCAATATTATCACAGTATTGCAAATTGTTATCATTAATTATTTCAATATTGGAGTTATAGTATTATTTTTTGCAATAATACTAAGAAACACAACAATAATAATAGTAATAACAATAATAATAACAATAATTTACGATTTAAATAATTATTATATTCATTATCATTAATTAGATCGTTAGTACTGTAATCAGTACTGTTATAAATAATTATTTGCAAGTATACTACCAGTACAATAATAAAATGATAATAATAACAATAATAAGCTAATAACAATATTATAACCACTAGCATTATTATAATTATACTTATACTTATTATTATATGTTATTATTACCAGATATAATAGATTTTTGGCATTATTATAATAATAAGATTAATAGTAATAATAATAAGAATAATAAATAATAATAATAATAATAATAATAATAATAATAATAATAATAATGATAATAATAATAATACAAAATTTCAAAATTTCTTTATTCTAACTTTTATCATCATGATTGGTATGATTAATTACAATTATGGTAATTGTTATCATATCCCTAATAATTGCCGAAATCACAAAGAAATCGAAAAAAAACGCATTTTGGGAGTATACTCTCAAAGGCTATATTTCGCTAGATTTTGCCGCTTTTCGACTTTTGGAATGTTGTTTCTTATACATTTTTTCTATTATATATGGACACAATTCCTCTTATTATAATCATGTTATCATGATTATCATCATTATTTATCGGTATCATCATCATTATCCTCATTATAATCATAATATCTCATTATTGCAATTGATTATCATCATGATTGCAATTGTTATCATTATTATTGGAATTATTGGAGTTATAGTATATATTTTTCAATAATACCCATAACGCAACACAACAATAATAATAGTAATCAACACATAAATAAAAACAAAAGCAATCACAACCGATTTTATAATAATCCTAATTATATCATTATCTATTAGTATCGTTATTACTGTAATTATACTGTTATAATAATTAATTTTGAAATTATACTACCAGTACAACTAATAATAATGATACTAATAAAACACAAATAATAATACTAATAAACAAATATTATAACCACTAGCATTATTCCCCATCGATACTTAACTATTTATTATTGTTATTATTACAGAATAATAGATTTTTTGGCAATGATACTAATCATTAAGATAAAGGTAATAATAATAATAATATAATAATACATTATAATAATAAGAATAATATATAATAATAATAATATAATTTTAATAATATTCAAATGTTATCAAAACTTCTCTTATTTCTCACTTGTTATCATCATATGTTAGATTAATACACAATTCTGGTAAATTATTATCATTATTACCCTAATAATTGCCGAAAACACAACAAGAAATCGAAAAAAAAACGTCATTTTGGAGTATACTCTCAAAAGGCTATATTTCACTAGATTTGCCGCTTTTTCGACTTTTGGGAATGTGTTTTTCTATACTTTTTTATATTATATATGGACACAATCCTCTTATCATCATCACGTATCCATTTGATTATCATCACTATTATCGTTATATCATCATTATCATCATTATTCATCATCATTTCATAATTATTTCAATTATTATCATCCTTATTGCAATGTACCATTATTATTGAAATATTGGAGTTATAGTATATATTTTTGCAGAATACTAAAACCACAACAATAATAATAGTAATAACAATAATAATAACACATAATAACGATTTATAATAATTATTTATATCATTATTCTTAATTAGTATCGTATTACTGTAATTATTAATGTGAAATAATTATTGCAATTAACTACCAGTACAAAAATAATAATGATAATAATAAACAATAATAATGACTAAAACAATATTATAACACTAGCATATTATTATTATACTTATACTTATTATTATTATTGTTATTTATTACAGATATAATAGATTTTTGCAAATATACTAATAATTGAAATAATAGTAATAATAATTATAAGAATAATAATAATAATAATAATAATAATACCATAATAATAATAAGGATATAATAATAATAATAATTTAATAATATTCAAATGTTCCAAAATTCTCTTTATTCTCATTTTATCATCATTATTGTTAGGATTAATACAATTCTGGTAAATATTATCAATTATTACCTAATAATTGCGAAACACCATAAGAAATCGAAAAAAAACGTCATTTTGGAGTATACTCTCAAAAGGCTATATTCCGCTAGATTTTGCGACTTTTTCGACTTTTGCGAATGTTTATCTTATACATTTTTTATATTATATAATGACACAATTACTCTTATTATCATCAACTCGCTATCATGATTATCATTCATTATTATCATTATCATTCACATTTATCATAATTATCAATCATTATCATCATCATTATCATCATTATGGCAATTATTATCATCATTATTGCGGGGGGGGGGTAATTGTATCATTATTATTGAATTATTGGAGTTATAGTTATATTTTGCATAATACTAATAACCACAACAATAATAATATTTGTAATAAAATTAATAATAACAATAATAACGATTTTAATAATTATCTATATCATTATCTTACTTAGTATCGTTATTACTGTAATTATTACTGTTATAATAATTATTTTTGCATTAACACCAGTACAAAAATAATAATAATGATAAAATAACAATAAATATGCCTAATAAAGCATTATTATTATTATACTATAACTTATTATTAATTATTGTTATTATTACAGAGATAATAGATTTTTTGGCAATTATACTAATATTAGATAAATAGTAATAATAATAATAATAATAATAAAATAATAATAATAATGACAATAATAATAATAATAATTTTAATAATATTCAAATGGTATCAAAATTTTTTATTCTCCTTTTATCATCCTTATTGTTTGATTAATACAATTCTGGTAATATTATCATTATACCCTAATAATTGCCGAAATCACAAAAGAATCGAAAAAAAACGTCATTTTGGAGTATACTCTCAAAAGTCTATATTCGCTAGATTTTGCCGCTTTTTCGACTTTTGGCGGAATGTTTTTTCTTCTACCTTTTTTATATATATATGGACACAATTCCTCGTTATTATCATCATCGTTAATAATGATTATCATCATTATTACGTTATCATCATCATTATCATCATTATCATCCTTATCACATCATATCATCATTATTGCAATATTATCAACATTATGAAATTGTATCATTATTATTGCAATTATTGGAGTTATTAGTTATATTTTTGCAATAATACTAATAACCACAACAATAATAATAGTAATAAACAATATAATAACAATAATACGATATTATACTAATATTTATATCATTATCTTAATTAGTATCGTTATTACTGTATTATTACTGTTAAAAATTATTTTTGCAATTATACTACCAGTACAAATAATATATAATGAATTAATATAACAATAATAATGCTAATAACAATATTATAACCACTAGCTTATAATTATACATACTTATACTTAGTATGATTATTGTTTATTATACAGATATAATAGATTCTTTTGGCATATTACTACTAACAATTAAGATAATAGAATAATAATAATAATGATAATTAATAATAATAATCATAATAATAATAAATCAATAATAATAATAATATTAATAATAACAATAATAATCATTTTAATAATTCAAATGTTATTCAAAATCTCTTTATTCTCACTTTTATCATCATTATGTTAGATTAATACAATTCTGGTAATTTATTATCATTATTACCCTAATTAATTGCCGAAATCACAAAGAAATGAAAAAACGTCAATTTGGAGATACTTCCAAAAGGCTATATCTCGCTAGATTTTGCCGTTTTTCGACTTTTGGAATGTTTGTCTTATAACTTTTTTATAGTTATATATGGACACAATCCTTTTTTGGTGTTTAAGCTTACTATCATCAGTTTTTTTTGTTATCATGTTATCATCATTATTATCGTTATTCATCACATCATTATCATCATTTCATCATCATATCATCAATTATGCAACTTATATCATCATTATTGCAATTTTTTATCATTATATGCAATTATGGAGTTATCGATATATTTTGCAATAATACTAATAACCACAAACAATACATAATAGCAATAACAATAATATAAACAATAATAAGCGATTTTTATAATAATTATTTATTTCATTATCTTAATTAGTATCGTTATTACTGGAATTACTATTTTATAATAATTATTTTGCAATTATTACTACCAGTACAATTAATAATAAATGATAATAATAACAATAATAATACTAATAACAATATTATAAACCACTAGCATTATTATTATTATACTTATACTTATATTATTATTTATATTACAGATATAATAGATTTTTGGCAATATACTAATAATTAAGATAATAGTTAATAATAATAATAATAATAATAATAATAATAATAATAATAAAATAATAATAATAATAATTTAAAAATTTAAAAACAATTTTTTTTAATAATATTCAAACGTTATCAATAATCTCTTACTCTCACTTTCTCATCATTATTGTTATGATTATGCAATCCTGGTAATTATTATCATTTATTACCTAATAATGCCGAAATCACCAAAGAAATCGAAAAAAACGTCATTTTGGAGTATTACTCTCAAAAGGCTATATATTCGCTAGATTTCTGCCTTTTTCGACTTTTGGGAATGTTTTTCTTATATTTTTTATATTATATAGGACACAATTCCTCTTATTATCATCAGCGTTATAATGAATTAGTCATCATTATTACGTTATCATCATCTTATCATCATTATCATCATTATCATCATCATTATCATCATTTATTGCAATTATTATCATCATTATTGCAATTGTTAATTATTATTCAATTATTGGAGTTATAGTATATATTTTTGCAATACTACTTAATAACCACAAACAATAATAATAGTATAACAATGAATAATAACAATAATAACGATTTTATAATAATTATTGTATATCATTATCTTAATTAGTATCGTTATTACTGTAATCATACTGTTATAATAATATTTTTTGCAATTATACTACCAGTAAAAATAATTAATAAGGATAATTAATAACAATAATAATGCTAATAACAATATATAAACCACTAGCATTATTATGATTATACTTATACTTATTTATTATTATTTTATTATTACAGATATAATAGATTTTTGGCAATTATATAATCAATTAAGATTTATAGTAATAATAATAAATAATAATAATAATAATAATAATAATAATAAAATTAATGATTAATAATAAATAATAAAATTTAATAATATTCAAATGTTATCAAAATCTTCTTATTCTCACTTTTATCATCATTATTGTAGATAATACAATTCTGGCGAATTATTATCATTATTACCCTAATAATTGCCGAAATCACCAAAGAAATCGAAAAAAAGTCATTTTGGAGTATTACTCTCAAAAGGCGATATTTCGCTAGATTTTGCGCTTTTTCGACTTTTGCGGAATGTTTTTCTATACCTTTTTTATACTATATATGGACACAATTCGCTTATGATCATCATCGCTATCAAGATTATCATCATTATTATCGTTATCAATCATCATTATCATCAATTTTCATTCATTATCATCATCATTTATCATCATTATTGCAATTATTATCATTCATTATTTGCAATTGTTATCATTATATTGCAATTATGGAGTTATAGGATATTTTTGCAATAATACTAATAACCACACAAATAAGAATAGTACAACAATAATTAATAACCATAATAACGATTTGATAATACTTAATTATAAATTATCTTAATTTAGTATCGTATACTGTCAATTTATTCCTGTTATAATAATTATTTTTTGCAATATACTACCAGTACAAATAATAATAATGTAATAATACACCAATTAATAATGTAATAACAATATTATAACCACTAGCATTTATTATTATTATACATATTACTATTATATATTGCTATTATTACAGATATAAAGATTTTTTGGCAATTATACTAATAATTAAGATTAATAGTCAATAATAATCAAATAATAATAATAATAATAATAATAATTAATATAATAATAATAATAAATAATGATAATAATCATAATAATAAATTTTAAAATATTCAAATGTTATCAAAATTCTCTTATTCCACTATCATCATATTGTTAGATTAATACAATTCTGGTAATATTATCATTATTACCCTAATAATTGCGGAATCACAAAGAAATCGAAAAAACGTCATTTTGGAGTTATACTCTCAAAAGGCTATATTTCGCTAGATTTTGCCGCTTTTTCGACTTTGGGAATGTTTTTATTATACATTTTTTATATTAATATATGGACACAATTCCTCTGATTATCATCATCGTTATCAGATTATCAGATGTATCGTTTTCATAATCAATCATCATTATCCTCATCATTATCATAATTATTGCAAGTATTATTATAATTATTGCAATGTTACATTATTATTGCAATTAGGGAGTTATAGTATATATTTTTGCAAAATACTAATAACCACAACAAATAATAATAGTAATAACCAATAATAATAAACAAGATAATAACGATTTTATAATAATTATTTATATCATTATCTAATGAGTATCGTTATTACTGTAATAATACTGTTATAATAATATTTTTGCAAATATACTACCAGTACAAATAATAAATAATGATAATAATAAACAATAATTAATAGCTAATAACCAATATTATAACCACTAGCATTATCTTATTATACTTATACTTATATTATTATTGTTATTATTACAGATATATAGATTTTTGGCAATTTATACTAATAAATTAAGATAATAGTAATAATAATAATAATAACACTAATAATAATAATTAATAACTAATAAGTAATATAATAATATAATAATGAATAATAATAATAATAATAATTTAATAATATTCAAATGTTATCAAAAATTCTCTTTATTCTAACTATTTCTCATCACATTATGTTATGATTAATACAATCTCGGTCATTTAGTATCATTATTACCTAATAATTGCCGAAAAATCACCAAAGAAATCGAAAAAACGTCATTTGGAGTATACTCTCAAAAGCTATATTTCGCTAGATTTGCCGCTTTTCGGACTTTTGGGAATGTTTTCTATACCTGTTATATATATATGGGGACACAATTCCTCTTATTATTCATCATCGTTATCATGATTATCATCATATTATCGTTCTCACATCAGTATCATCAGTATCATCATTAAATCACCCCCCCATCATTATCATATTATGCCAATAGGATCATCATTATTGCAATTGTTATCATTATTATTGCAATATTGGAGTGATAGATATATTTTTGCAATAATACTAATACCACAACAAATAATATAGTAATAAACATAAATAACAATAATAACGATTTATATATAATTATTTATATCAATTATTCTTAATTAGTATCGTTATACTGTAATTATTACGTTATAATATTATTTTTGCAATTAACTACCAGTACAAATAAATAATGATAATAATAACAATAATAATGCTAATAACAATATATAACCAAATTAGCATATTATTATTATACTTATACTTATTATTATTATTGTTATTATTCCAGATATAATAGATTCTTTGCAATATATAACTAATAAGTAAGATAATAGTAATAATAATAATAATAATAATAATATAATAATAATAATAATATAATAATAAATAATAATAATTAATAATAATAATGATAATAATAATAATAAAATTTTAATAATATTCAAATGTTATCAAAATTCTCTTTATCCACTGTTATCATCATTATTGCTATGACTAATACAATTCGGGAATTATTATCATAATTACCCTAATAATTGCCGAAATCACAAAGAATCGAACAAAACGTCATTTTGGAGTATACTCTCAAAAGGCTTATATTTCGATAGATTTTGCCGATTTTGCGACTTTTGGAAATGTTTTTTCTTATACCTTTTTTCAGATATATCGGACACAATTCCTATTATTATCATCCTAGTTATCATTGGATTCATATCATTATTATCGTTATCTCATCCTTATCATCATTATAATCATTATCATATTATTATCATCATATTGCAATATTATCATCATTATTGCAACTTGTATCATTATTATTGCAATATGGAGTTATTGTACTTATTTTGCCAATAATACTAATAACCAACAAAACAATAATGAATAGGTAATAACAATACTAATAACAATAATAACGATTTATAATAATTATTATTCATTATCGATTAGTATCGTTATTACTGTAATTATTACTGTTAGAATAATTATTTTTGCAAATTATTACTACAGACAAATAATTAAGAATGATAATAATAACAATAAATAATGCTAATAAAGCATTTTGTTATTATAATTATACTATTATTATTATTGTGATTTATTACAGAATAATAGATTTTGGCAATTTATACTAAAATTAAGATAATAGTAATAATAATACATAATAATAATAATAAAATAATAATAATAATAATACACAATAATAATAATAACAATAATAATATAATATTTTAAAATATTCAAATGTTATCAAAATTCCTTTCTTCTCACTTTTATCATCATTATTGTTATTGATAATACAATTCTGGTAATGTTATCATCATTTACCCCTAATAATTCCGAAATCCACCAAAGAAAATCGAAAAAACGTCATTGTGGAGTATACTCGCAAAAGGCTATATTTCGCTAGATTTTGCGCTTTTCGATTTGGGATGTTTGCTTTACCTTTGTTATATTATATATGGGACACAATTCCTCTTCTATCATCACGCTTCATGCTTATCATCATTATTATCGTTAATCCATCTTATCATCTATCATCTTATCATCATCCTTATCATCATTATTGCAGTCTTATCATAATATTGCAACTTGTTATCATTAATTATTTCATTATTGGAGTTATAGGTATATATTTTGCAATATACTAATAAAACAAACAATAATATAGTAAAACAATTTTTAATAATAACAATATTAACGATTTTAGAAATATTATTTATATCATTATTTAAATTAGTATCGTATACGGAATTTATTAATGTTATAATAATTATTTTTGCATTATACTACCGTAAAATAATAATAATGATAATAATCACAATATAATACTAATAACAATATTATACCACTAAGCATTTAGTATTATTATACTTAATACGTTTATTATTATGTTATTAGTACAGATAGTATAGATTTTTTGGCAATTATACTTAATTATTAAGATAATAGTAATAATAATTTTAATAATAATAATAATAATAATAATAATAAAAAATAAATTAATAAATAATAATAATGTCAATTATATTCAAATGTTATCAAAAATTCTCTTATTCTCACTTTTATCACATTATGTTATTGAATTAATACAGTTGGTAATAATTATCATTATTACCCTAATAATTGCCGAAATCACCAAAGAAATCGAAAAAAAAACGTCATTTTGGAGTATACTCTCAAAAAGGCTATATTCGCTAGATTTTCCGCTTTTCGACTTTTGGAATGTTTTTCTTATACCTTTTGTATATTTATATTATGGACACAATTCTCTTATGTATCATCATCGTAGCATGATTATCATTCATATTATCGTTACATCATCATATCATCATTATCATCATTATCATCATCATTATATCATTATTGCAATTTATATCAGCATTATTGCACATTGTTATCATTATTATTTGCAATTATCGGAGTATAGTAAGATTTTTGCCAATAATACTAATAACCACAACAATAAAAATAGTAATAAAATTAATAATAAACAATAAAAAAAAAAAAAAAAAAAAAAAAAAAAAAAATAACGATTTTATAATAATTATTATATCATTATCTTAAATTAGATCGTATACTGTAATATTACGGTATATAATTATCTTTTGCAATATACTACCGTACAAATCAATAATAATGATAATCAATAACAATAATAATGCTAATAACAACATTATAAAGCACTAGATATTTTATTATACTTATACTTATTATTATTATTGTTATTATTACAGATATATACGATTTTTTGGCCATTATACTAATAAATGTAAGCATAATAGTAATAATAATACAATAATAATAATAATAATAATAATAATAATAAGGATAATAATAATAATAATAATTTTAATAATATTCAAATGTTATCAAAATTCTATTTATCTCACTTTTATCATCATTATTGTTATGATTAATACAATTTGGTATTATTATCATTATTACCATAATAATTGCGAAAATCACCAAAGAAATCGAAAAAACTCATCTTTGGAGTATACCTCAAAAGGCTTATATTTCGCTAGATTTGCCGCTTTTTTTCGACTTTTGGGAATGTTTTCTGAACCTTTTTTTATTATTATGGACACAATTCCTCTTATTATCATCATCGATATCATGATATCATCATTATTATCGTTATCATCATCATTATATCTATCATCATTATCATCCTCTTATCATCATTATCATCATTATCATCATCATTATCATCATTATTGCAATTATTATCATCATTATTCGGCAATGTTAATCAGTATTATTGAATTATTGGAGTTATATATATATTTTGCAATAATACTAATCACCACAACAATACATAATAGAATAACAATAATAATAACAATAATAACGATTTGTATAATAATATTTTCTATACATTATCTTACTTAGTAATCGTTATTACGGTAATTATTACTGTTATAATAATTATTTTTGCAAGTATACTACCAGTACAAAATAATAATAATTGATAATAATAACAATAATAATGCTAATAAAGCATATGATTATTATATTATACTTATTATTATTATTGGTATTATTACAGATAAATAGATTTTTTGGCCAAATAATACTAATAATTAAGATAATAGTAATATAATAATAATAATAATAATAATAATAATTAATAAATAATAATAATGATAATAATAATAATAATAATTTTAATAATATGCAATGTTATCAAATTCTCTTTATTCTCATTTTATCATCATATTGTTATGATTAATACAATTCTGGTATTATTATCATTATTTACCTAAAATTGCCGAAATAACCAAAGAAATCGAAAAACGTCATTTTGGGAGTATACTCTCAAAAGGCTATTCTTTCGACTAGATTTGCCGCTTTTTCTTTCGACTTTGGGAATGTTTCTTATACCTTTTTATATTATCTATAGGACAAATTCCTTTATTATATCATCGTTATCATGATATCATTCATTATTATCGTTATCACATCATTATCATCATTATCATCATTATCCTATCATATCATCATTATTGCAATTATTCTCATCATTATTGCAATTGTATCATTATATTGCAATATTGGAGTTATAGTATATATTTTTCAATATACTAATAACCACAAACAACAATAATAGTAATAACACTAATAATAACAATAATAACGATTTTATAATAATTATTTATACTCATTATCTAATTAGTATCGTTATACTGTCCTTATTACTGCTTATAATAATATTTTGCAATTATACTACCAGTACAAACTAATAATAATGATAATAATAAAATAATAATGCTAATAACAATATTATAAACACGAGCATATATTATTATACTTATACTATTATTTATATTGTTAGATTACAGATATAATAGATTTTTTGGGCAATTATACTAATAATTAGGATATAGTAATAATAATAATAATAATAATAATAATAAAGAATAATAATAAAATCATAATAAATATAATAATAATAATGATAATAATAATAAAAAATAATTTTAATAATATTCAAATGGTTTTCAAAAATTCTTTTATTCTCATTTTATCATCATTTGTTATGATTAATACAATTCTGGTAAATTTTACATTATTACCCTAATAATTGCCGAAACACCAAAAATCAAAAACGTCAATTTGAGATACATCTCAAAGGTATATTTGTAATTTGCGTTTTCGCTTTTGGAATTTTTAATATTTTTTATATTTTTTATATTTATTATCACAATTTTATCTGATTATCATCATTATTATCTTTTATCACATTATCATCTTATCATCCATTATCATCATATCATATTATTCAACCATTATCATCATTATTGCAATTTTATCATTATTATTGCAATTATTAGTTATGAATTATTTTTGCAATAAATAAAAACAATAATAATATAAAACAAAATAATAAAATAATAACATTTTTAATAATAATATCATTATCTTAATTATATTATTACTAATTATTTTGTTATTAATAAAATTTTTTTGCTTATAAATAAATAATTTAAAAATAAAACAAAATAATATAATAATAACAATAAAATATTTATATATATAACCTTTTTATTTTTATTTTATTATTACGAATATAAATTTTTCAATTATTAAAAATTAGATTTGAATTAATAATAAATAATAATAATAATAATAATAAAATAAAAAAAATAATAATAAAAAAAAAAAAAAAAAAATTAAATTTTTAAAAAAATTATTTTTTAATAATTTATAATAATAAAATTTAAATTATAATTTTAATAATATTCAAATGATCCCAAAAATAAAAAAAACATTTTATATTTATAATCAAATTTTGGATTATTTCCGTTTTCAATTTGGAAATCCTTTTAAACCTTTTTTTAATTTTAATCCAATTTTAAATTTCCCAATTTGCCTTTTCCTTTTATTTCTTATACCTTTTTATATTATATATAACCCTCTTATTATCATCATTATCATATTATCATTTATTATTTGTTTCATATTATTCATTATTATTATATTATAAAATCAATACACATTATAATTATATCAAATTAATAATGTAATATCATAATTAATATTAAATTTATATATATTTTGCAATAATACTTATTAACACGAACTTTAAAAATAGTTAAAAAAATAAATACATATACATTTATAATAAAAATTAAAAATATTATCTAACTAATAAGTTATATAAAATTATTATTATAAATTATTTTTAATTATACTACATACATAATTATTAAAATAAAAATAACAATAATAATTTCAAATTATAAAAATAGATTATTTTTAATTTTAATTTAATTAATATTAATAATTATTATTAAATATAAATAATTAATAATATAAAATTAAATAATAATAATAATAAATTTAATAAATTAATATTATCAAAATTAAAAATTTTTTAATAATAATATAATATAAAAATAATTTTAATAATATTCAATTTACCCAAAAATTTTATATCACATCAAAGTTTTTGGATTTTACTTTTTAAATATATATTCCTAATTTTCCCTCACGGAAAAAGCTACATTTTTATATTAATAAGGCAATTCCTTGATTTTCCTTCTTTATT
>NW_023663062.1:0-5000 GCF_015228065.2 Penaeus monodon
CGCCCCGCTCCCCATCCCCCTCATAAGACCCTAAACTTCAAGGAATTTCGGACACCTTCCCGAGATCGCATTCGGCCCCCCCCCCTCCTCCTACCCCGCCCGTCTCATCCCGAAGGAAATTTCTCGAAAAAGGGACGCACTCCTGATGGGTCCTCTCTGCCCTTTTCTCTCTCCGTTTTCTTTCTTTGTTTATTATTTTGTGTTTTGGGTTTTGGGGGTTGTATGAGCGGATTGTTGTTTGTTTGGAGGGATTCATAGCGTCTGTTTTTGTTTGACTGGGGCGCCACGTTCGTTTACTTATTTGAACGACTATATTCGTTTGTTAGGATTCATTTCAGTATGTAGAGCCAATTCACTCTTCGCGTCGATTAGCACTAATGTCGATTGCTTTGATATTCTAAAATCCTCAGATTGCCAGAATGATATTACATACACACCACACACACACCCCCAACACACACACACACACACACACACACACACACACACACACACACACACACACACACACACATACACACACACACACACACACACATACACACACACAAACACCACACACAAAACACACACACACACATACACACACACAAACACAGGACCACATAACACAGACAAACACACACACACACACACCACACACACACAACACACACACACACACACACACACACACACACCAAAACACACACACACACACTCACACGCACACACACACACAACACGCACACCCACACACACACACACAACACACACACACACACACACACACACACACACACACCACACACACACACACACACGCACACACACAACACACACACACACACACACACACCCCACACACACACACACACACATACACACACACAAACACACAGGAACACACACACACACACACACACACACACACACACACACACACACACACACACACACACACACACACACACACACACACACACACACAACACACACGCGGTGGCCGAATGGTTAGAGCGACGGACTCGGGACTGTCACGACGGTAATCTGAGTTCGAGGGTTCGATGTCACCGGCCGGCGCGTTGTTTCCCTTGGGCAAGGAACTTCACCTCGATTGCCTGCCTAGCCACTGGGTGGCCAAGCCAGCCCATGTCAGTGCCGGGTAAATAGAGATGGTGAAAAAGAAGAAAAAAAAAAAAAAAAAAAAAAAAAAAAAAAAAAAAAACACCGGGCGGAAGGCAATGGCAAGCCACCGCTCTAGGTTGCCAAGAAAAATCATGGAAGCCCATGATCACCGGGGCCGCGGTGGCCGAATGGCTGGAGCGTCGGACTCAAGACTGTCACGACGGCAATCTGAGTTCGGGGGTTCGAGTCACCGACCGGCGCGTTGTTCCCTTGGGCAAGGAACTTCACCTTGATTGCCTACCTAGCCACTGGGTGGCCAAGCCAGTCCAAGTCAGTGCTGGTCCCAAGCCCGGATAAGATAGAGAGAATGATTACGTAAAAAAGGTAACACCAGCACTCTCCGTGGAAAGGAACTGGGGACCCTACCACGTACTCACTCCAAGAGCATCACAACATGAAAACTACAATTAAGTATCATGCTGTGACCACGGCGGCTCAGACATGAACCTACCGTTAAATGATGAATGAATATATATTTTATATATATATTTTAATATATATATATATATATATATATATATATATATATATATATATATATATTTTACATATTATAATATATATATATATATATTATTTTATATATATATATAATCTTCTTCTTCTTTTAACGGTAGGTTCATGTCTGAGCCGCCGTGGTCCAGCTGATACTTAATTGTAGTTTTCATGTTGTGATGCTCTTGGAGTGAGTACGTGGTAGGGTCCCCAGTTCCTTTCCACGGAGAGTGCCGGTGGTACCTTTTAGGTAATCATTCTCTCTATTTATCCGGGCTTGGGCCCAGCACTTGACTTGGGCTGGCTTGGCACCCAGCGGCTAGGCAAGCAATCAAGGCGAAGCTCCCCGCCCAAGGGAACAACGCGGCGGCCGGTGACTCGAACCCCCGAAACCCAGACCGCCGCCGCGACAGTCCCGAGTCCGACGCTCCAACCATTCGGCCACCGCGGCCTTACACCATATATATATATATATATATATATATATATAAAATTGTGTGTGTGTGTGCGTGTGTGTACATTTTTTTCCAACAGCCATTCATTCCACTGCAGGCACATAGGCCTCTCTCAGTTGACTACTGAGATGTTATATGGCAGTGCCACCCTTGCCTGATTGGATGCCCTTCCTCATCAACCGCGGTAACTTCGTTTTCTCGGGCTCGAGCTAGCAGTCAAAGTGCAGGCATTTTTTACGACTGCCGCGGCGAGGAATTGAACTAGGGACCACGAGAGTCGGAGTCCAGTGATCTAACCACTGGACCATCGCGGCAGTCTATATACATGTGTATGTGTGTGTATATGTGTGTGTGTGTGTGTGTGTGTGTGTGTGTGTGTGTGTGTGTGTGTGTGTGTGTGTGTATAGATAGATAGATAGATAGATAGATAGATAGATATAAACATACATGTGTGTGTGCATATGTATTTATATTCATACATACATATGAATATTCATACAAATCAATCAATAACGGTATGCTCATGCTTGAGCAGCCGTGGACCTCTCCACCATCCTTCGCCACTAAACTCGATCTTACGCTTTTCTTTCCACTTTATCCATCGAAAAGCCCGCAAATATCTTTGATATTGTCGCTCAGTCTTGTCTTTGGTTTGCCTCTTCCTCTGTTTCCTATCACCATCCCTGTCAGCAAGTTTTTCTCAATACTTTTACTTCTCATTACATGACCAATAAACTTTAATTTCCTCTTGTTCAAGATGTCCAAAAGTCGGTCTTTACAATTTATTTTTCTCAGCACTTCCATTCGTCTTCTTCTCTGTCCAGCTAATACGCAGTACTCGTCTGTAACACCACATTTCAAAACTATTGATTTTTTTCTTGTCTATCTACTTCAACACCCAACACTCAGAACCATATGATGCAATTGGGAAAACTAATGAGTTCAATAACCTCAGCTTTGTCCGTAAGGTATCTTCGGTCTTTCCAGATGTTTTGAGAGCAACTGTGGCGCTTTTGGCAAGGGTAATTCTTCTTTTTATCTCCGGTGAATCATCATATGTATTATTTTAAAACAGCTCCAAGATAAGTAAACTTTTTCACATTTTCCACAATCATTCCATTGATTGTAACATGTTCATCATTGTTCATTCCCGGTTATCTTTGAATCTTCATGATCTTAGTTTTCTTGGCATTAAGAAATAAGCCAGCCTTTTCGCTTTCTTATCTAACTTTATCTAGTAGTTGTTGTAGTTCAGTGATACTGCTGGCATCAAAACTATATCTCGGCGTACCTCAGATTTGATATTTTGTATCCTCCAACATCCACAGTTCCTTCAAAATTCTCTAGAGCACCTCTCATAATTGTTTCAGAATATATATTAAAGAGGTGCGGAGACAGAATGCAACCCTGTCGTACTCCTTGTTTACTTCGAACCATTCTGTTAAACCCCTAAATGGTTCTTACAGCTGCTTGTTGTTGGTCATACAAGGCTTTATTAATTGGATGATGTGTTTTGGAAACTTCATATCGTACATGTTATTCCCGAGGATATCGTGATCAACAGTATCAAAAGCTTTCACATAATCGATGAAACCAGGGATGGTCTTTTTGATGTTCTCTGTTTTTCTCTATGATCAATTTTAAATTAGAATCTGGTTTCTGTACCTTTTCCAGGGCGAAAACCTGCTTGTTCGTCTGCAATTTTCCTCTCTTAACTTCAACTTCATTCTTTCACAGCAATATTTTCAACAAAATTTTGCTGCTGTGACTTATTAAGGCAATTGTCCTATTATTGTTGCATTGGAGTGCGTCACCCTTTTTTTGGTATGGGAGTAAAGACTGATTTTACCCAGTCTTTTTGGCCATTTTCTTTCATTCCATATTTTTGTACAGAGTTTGTAGAAGAAGTATTCAACACTTTTCCCCCAGCATTCTTAATTAGTTCTGCTGTTATTTCATCTATTCCGGGGCTCTTGTTTTCTTTACTTCTTTTATGGCTTTTATAACTTCGTCCAGCAGTGGCGGTGGTTCTCCTCCGCTGTCATTGAGTCTAATTAATGTTGTTGTTTAAAATTTTTTTTCTTTTTTTATAAGTTGGAACAATATTGATTCCATCTATCTTTGACTTCTTTTCTATCACATAAAACAAGTCCATTTTCAGTTTTGATAGTGGCCTTGTAGGTTTAAATTTTCGTGTGATGGGTTTTGTACTCCTTGGTAGAGTTCTTTAGTTGTCTTATTGATAGAACAGTTTTTTAATTCTCTGGCAATTGTTCATTTAAATATTTTTTCCCTTTTCTTGTCGCAATAATCTTTGAATTTTTTGTATTTTGTTTTTTGTAAATTACTTTTTCAACTGGATTATTGATACCTTTTTATTTTAGGCATCTTCTTGTTTCAATTTCACTTAGTGTTTTTTTCAGATATCCAAGGGGAATTTGTCTTTTTCTTTTTGGCGATAGTTTCTTAAGCAGTGCTCAGCAAGAGTTCTTTTCCTTCTTCCCACAACTCATTTGGTGTTTTATCATCTTCATATTGATTGAGTTTTCAAATTTGTTTGACACTGCAATTCTGTAATTGTTATCAAGAGTTTTTTTAGTCGAGCTTTTTGAGGTGGTTTTTGGACGCTCCATCTTTTGAGTCTTATTTTAAAGTCCCATAGTTAGTAGTTGGTGGTCACTGTTGCAGTCGGCACCAGGTCTTGTTTTCGAATTTTTTATGCAACTCTTCCCTTTTTTGGTTCAGCACAATGTGTCAATTTGGTTGCGTGTTCTTTTGTCTGGTGAAAAAACCACGTGTACAAGTGTCTTGGGTGGTGTTGGAAAAAATGTATTGGCTATAACTAAATTATTTGTACTACAGAATTCAATAAATCTTACCTCT
>NW_023663063.1:12500-15376 GCF_015228065.2 Penaeus monodon
ATATATATATATGTATATATATATCTTTCTATCTATCTGTCTAATATATATACATCTATATATATATATATATATATATATTATATATATTATATATATATATATATATATATATATATATATATATATATAATATTATATATATATATAATATATAATATATATATATATATATATATATAATATATATATATATATATATATATATTTTATATATATATATATATATTATACATATCTATATATTATATATATATATATCATACTTGTAATATATATATATATTATATATATATATCTATATATAATATATACTATACATATAAATCTATATATATGATATATATATTATATATATATCTATATATATATTATATATATATATATATATATATATATATATATATATATATGATAGTGCCGTCAAAATGAAGTCCAACATAAACAATTTGCCATCAATAAGACAGAGGCTATTTTAAATGCCATCCAATGAACATGTTCGCTTTGTTTTCAATTTCTTCTAGATATGTAAAAAAAGATGTTTCTTGGCAGAATATTTAATTAAGTATTAACTGGACCTATAATGAAGGTATCGATTTTTTTTCTAAAATAAAATTCTCCTGTAGATATCAGAGCAAAAAGTTTATTACATATCTTATGTATGTGTATACATATGCATACATATATAACATCATCATCATCATCAGCCTGAATAAGTCTACTGCTGGATGTAGGCCTCTCACAATCATTGCCAACCTTGCCTGTCTTGCGATTTTTGTTTCCAGTTTTGGCCGCCATGTTTTATTTCGTCACGCCATCTTGTCATCGGTTTGGACCTTGGCCACTGTATGTTATCTATGGCCCAGTCTGTACTTTCTTTGTCCTCTGTCGTCCTGTCTCCGACAGCGCTCTAGCGCTTCGTTTTGTACATGTATCCGCTCGAATTAAACTCTACTATTGAACATGATCTTAGTCTTTTTCTTGTTCATCATCAAGTCCGACTTTCAAGTAGCACTGTTGTTAAGGGCTGCCCCACATCTTAGGCTTGACACAACGTTACACTGTTGCATCCATCTATTCTCCTCCATATAATCTCAACATAGATGATTTGAAGATCTACTTGGACAGTTGCCTCATCCATTTCTACTCTTGAGAGACTGCAATGGTCGGGCATCACCTCTGGGGAGGGCTTTATGCAACCCTCGAGAAAGGGCTTGGAGTCCTTGTTCTCAGAGTAAATGCAGTTTTACTGAACAGTGACACTCCAAATTCAAACTGGACATTCTCCAATATTGACTTGCCAATTGGTTCACCTGATCACAGTTGAATTCACTTGCCAGGTCATAGAAGACTTACATGGGAGCGACCACTGTCCAATACTTTTGGATGGCGACTTGAACATGCAGACTGGAATCTTTTTAGATCAACTGCAGTGCTGCAAGGATCTGTGATGATTTCCAGTGTGTTCAAGATGCTGTTTAATCTCTTCACATACGAATTCACCTTGCAGCAGATGCATCCATTCCGAAAAGTAGCGGGCAGTACCATCGACCTCCAGTACCATTATTGTCTGATGGATGCTAACAAGCTGTTAAAGCAAGAAAAACTGCATTAGGGCAGTTGATACGATGCCCCAGCATGTAACCTTGATCCATTATGAAAAAGACCTGAACCAAGGCCAAGGCGAGTCCTAAGGGAGGCTAGACGGACGTCCATGGAGACAGTATGTCTCCTTGATTAATTCTGGGATCCCCTTAGCTTGGTATGGGACAAGATGCATAAGATTGCTGAAAGAGCACATCCATGTCACCATTTGCTCTTAGGATAGATGGTATAAGCCACACAGACAAAAATATGTTCCAAATGAGCTAGCTAAATCCATGGCATAGATCTCCTCTGGACGTCTTACACTGCCTGATTTTCCACTCTTCGTGCGAACACGAACAACACCCAGTGTCTTTCTTTAGTAAGACTGCAGCAGAACTTTCATACAACTTGCCATTTTGCGCAATGAATATACTCAATAGACTGCCCCAGGGAGTGACGGTATTCCATAACAAATGATATCTCGCTTACCGGAGAGCTCCCAAAAGTTCCTGTAGGACCTATGCAGTAGGATCTATAAGGGGAGGTGGGGCACAGTGCCATCCACATGGAAAGAGGCTATAATCATTCCTGTCCCTGAACCTGGCAAGGACCATTTTCTCTCACCAGCTGCACCTGCAAGCTGGAGAAAATGGTAAACTTCAGGTTGACATGGCTGCTAGAAAGGAAATGTGCTGACCCCATATCAATATCGCTTTAGAAAATTGAGATCGACCATATATACACTTGTGAGGATAGAAATTGCTATTCAGAACTCCTTTGCACAGCGACATCACATGTTAGCAGTCTTTTTTGACTTTGAAAAGGCTTACGATACTATAAAGAAGAGTGGCATACTCATGAGCTATATGACACTGGTATAAGAGGAGCATTACCTACCTTCATACAAAGCTTCCTTGCTAACAGAAATTTAGAGTTCAGGTTGGAAACAGTTTCTCTAATCTGGAACATCAATGTAATGGAGTGTTTTAAGTATGATCTTGTTTGCCATTACTGTAAATGGCATTGTAAAGGTCATTCCAAGTACTGTCTCATGTAAGCTATATGTGGATGACTTTACACTATACTGCTCATGAGGAAGAACCTTACAGGATGTGCAAGGACACATGCAGACTGCAATAAATCAGGTGCAGTGGGCAACATACCAAGGATTCAAAATTCTTCAAGCAAGATCATGGCTATACATTTCACACCTCAAGGAAAGTTCCATACCTCCCTCTATTTTGAGACAACCCACTCCAATTTGTCAAAGAGGTGAATTACTTGGGTCT
>NW_023663064.1:0-15376 GCF_015228065.2 Penaeus monodon
TATCATTTTATTATTATATATTCGTTTTATTTTTAAATTTATAATTATATTATATTATTATTAAATTATTTTTTTTTTTATTTTATCATTTTTTTATTTTATAATAATAAAAATATTAATTTTAAATAATAATTTTATTATTTATATTGATTTTTATTTTATTTTATATTTTTATATTTTATTTATTTTATTATTATTTTGTTTTTTTAATTATATCTTTTCATTATATATTTAAAAAATTTATCTTTAAAATTTGTTATTTTAATTATTTATTATTTATTATTTTAATCAAGTTGTAATGTACCTAGCATTACTATCTTTATTTTGTAAAAGTAGTATAGGGCTATTAAAGAAAAACTAAGTAGATAGTATTAGTCATCTTTGTCATCATATTTTATCATTATTGTTATCAATGCCCATTATCTTGATTTTGTTTTTTCGTTTTATGTTCTCATCATTAACGTTGTATCATTTTCTTTTTTTTTCCTCATTTTTCTTATTTTGTTAAAAAACTATGATATTTTCATTATTTCGTTAATGTTTTTATTTTAATCACTTTGTTTATTATAAAGGTTTTTATCATTATCTTATTATTGTTAATATACTATTTCTTTATTATTGTTTCTTTTTAATATTATTTCATTATTACATTTATTATAAGATCTTTAATTTTTAATTATTATTATTTTATTATTATTATCACTGTACATTATCATTTTTATTTTATTATTTATTGTATCATATATTAATTTTATTATTATTTTATTATTATTATTTTTATCATCATATCATTATCACCATATATTTTTACTATTTGTATTATTACTATACTATTTCATTATTTTTTTATTACTTTTTTAATTTTCATTGTTATTGTTATTATCACTGCTTATTCACTATTGTTATTATTTGTTATAATCACTTTTTATTATCATAATAGTTATTTTTATTGTTATTTATTTTTATTTTATTTTATTATTATTTTTAATTATTATTATTATTATTATTATTATTATTATTATCATCATCATCATCATCATTACATTATTATTATCATCATCATCATCATCATCATCGCTATTAACAATTATTTTCATATATGTGTGTGGGTGTGTGTGTGTGTGTGTGTGTGTGTGTGTGTGTGTTTTTGTGTGTGTGTGTTTT
Organism: Penaeus monodon; assembly: GCF_015228065.2. NCBI lineage: Eukaryota > Metazoa > Arthropoda > Malacostraca > Decapoda > Penaeidae > Penaeus > Penaeus monodon. Next base: position 1,165 of record NW_023663064.1, read on the forward strand.
GTGGCGCGTGTGGCCCCCCATTTAATATATATATATATATATTTTATATATATTATATATATATGACGGGAACGAATTACTTGTCTCACTTGCCCCCGGCAGGCCCCCAACCCACCAGAGGCTTGTAGGGCAAAAGCCCTGGGAACCCCACAGTCTGATGCCCCCCCTTTATTTGGGGCAGCGTCGATGGGAGTGACAGAGGTGGGGGTACCCTGGAGCAACCACCTGAACCGTATTCAGGAAAGCTATCCAGGTAGGCGCTTGGAACATCCGATCCTTTTTAGCAGGATGAACAGTTACTTCTCTTTTCAAGGGCATTGGAGCGATTGGGGGTTGAGGTGGCTGCCCTCTCGGGGGTGAGAAGACCTGCAGTGGCACAATCAACCCGCTGGTTGGGCCGAGGCAATGGTCATCACCTCCAGGGAGTAGCCACAGCCAACCCTCGGTAGTTGAGGCAACATCGGTTGACAAGCGTATTATGGCAATGGGGATGAAGCATGCTTTTGGCTTTTATGTCTCTTATTGCTGTATACGCTCCTACTTATGTTTTTCAAACTCGATGTCAAAAAGGCGTTCTATGGCAAACTCTCATCTGGTAGCATACAATTGCCCCTGGAAATATTTGCACTGTTCTGGGGGACTTCAAAGCAGGATACTATCTGGCTGTGATTGAGCTGGCTACAAGATGTCTGTCAGCCCCCATAGCTCAGGAGCTGATCTTAGCAGTGTGAACAGCCTCTTTCTCAGGTCCCAGAGAATGAAGATCTCTGGCTCTGGTATCAGCGCTCCAACCCACATCACTGGACATGGTATAGGATACGGGTACAGTGGCCAAGGAGTCGACACATCTTGGTCATGTGAGGAGGATCCTCTAGAATTTAAAATTTCCCAGAGTGCCGAGTTCTGTGGCACTGACCATGGGCTGGTAAGGCCACATCAAACCCCCTCCCCCAGTCAAAGGTTTTCACTTGGGCAGCTGAAGGAGGAGGTGCCCATGGGTTCCCCATAGCATCACTGATCAATTCACAGAATTTGAAAACCTGATGGACCCATTGCTTGGGGGAGTTTTCAAGTAAAAAAAAATCAAGCAGCACGGGAGTCCTACAAGGCAGAATTCCTCTCCGGAACCGGAGGCCACTGAAGCATGCCATGGCTTGGCTGAATGGCAACCATCTTGGTCGCCCCTTTGGGGTTCGGACACTGCTGAAAAGGAAAGGAATGGTTCATCGGGAAATCTTGTTGAGGGGGTTGAAGGTCTTTCTTGGAAAAGACCTTCGCCCTGCCTACCAAGCCCTGAAAAAGCTGACCTAAACCCTCCTCGCAGATGACTGAGTCCGCATAGTGGATGAACAATCACTCAATCAGTTTTGGGGGTTTCATGAATGTTAGGTGTATTCAAGAAATTGTACCAGGTAAACCTCCAACATTTTAGCGGAGCAAGGGTATCAAAATCCCTGTCCCGGGACCGACCCACAGCGGGAAAACCTCCTACCCTAATGGAGGTTGGTGCGTTTTCCCAAGCTGAAGAGGGGGAAAACTGCGGGCATATTATATACCTCTAAACTTCAAAAGGGGCAAGGGTGAACCTATGGTCGGGGTTGCATGCGCTTACTCCCATCTGGCATCTGGTATCATTCCCCCTGACCTGTTGAGGGCATGGTTTCCCTCTCGGAAAAAAAAGGGGGATCTTTGGGACGTAGCAACTACCAGGGCATTGCACTGCTCAGCATCCCGGGCAATTTTTTCCCCACATTCTTCTGAAACAAATCCGTGACCCCCTACAAGGGCCCAGAGAAAGAGAGTTGGATTCCTCCTGTTAAGTCCACAATAGACCATTAAATTTGGCATAGAGTAATTGTGGATGCCCCGTGAGTTTTTTCTGGTTCTTGCGCCTTTAAACCCCAAAAGGCATTTTACTCAGTGCATCGGGAAAGTATGGAGATTCGATACACGGGGAAATTTTTTTTGCAGTTTTTGGCCTAATAACAAACTAATACTGGTACGAAATGTGTAAAGTGTGGGGGGTGCATAGGTTTTTGTGAATGCCCTAGTAAGCTTGGTTTTGGGTTCTTCAGCCTACATCAAACCTCAAAAAGGATTTTACTCGAGCATCCAAAAATTGCTATGGGAGATTCTGTGACTCAGGAGAATTTTGACACAGTTATTGGCCAATAGCAGTCTGTATCTGTATGAAGTGCTTAAAGTGTGGTGGGGCCTGTCAAACTTCTTCCTGTTAAATTTGGGGTAAGGTACGGGGGTTCTTGCACCAAAATTTCCAACAACTTTTATGGACTGGATAATGGGGAAGCTACTACCCAAAATCAGTGTGGAGCAACACTGGCTAATCAGACCAGACCTTGACTTTTCCAATGATGTTTTTTCCATCTAGTCCCTGGGGTCCACTGGGGGCGGTTCTTGTGCATTTAGCAATGAGGTGAAGCCCTTAGGCCTAGATTATCTGGACTAAAACAAGATTTAGGACTTTGGGGGCCTTTATGTCGATCCATGCTTGCATTGAGGGTGTTGAAAACACAGAGAACTTGTAACCTTTGGGACATGTCCAATTTTGGGCTGTCGACCAAGAAATTAGCAAGGGGTTTGGTCTGAAAGGGGCCATGAACTCGACGCAAGAGCATTTGGGGTGTTGGTACCTATGCAGAAGGACCAAACTACGTGTCTTTAAGCCTTGATACACAGTTTTGTTTATGAAGTGAAACCTGGACACTATCCAGTGCCCTTTGGGGCCTCGTCTTTTCTTTTTTAACAAGTTTTTTCGCCGAACATGGGGTAAATTGGGAGGGCCCCTGGGTTTTTAACCCACAGCACACCATGAGGTGGGAGGGCCCTTTTTTGCATAATCCGGGATCACCAACTTAGGCTATATGGGGCACCTACTCCTTCCCTGTGGATGACCCGCCCCCTCAGTTGTCTCTTTGCGAGGGATCCCGGGTGGAAAAGGCCCATGGGACGACCCCGGGGGTCTAGCTTTGGGGAGCTCAAGGAAATTTGAGTAGGCCAAGGGCCCGCCCGGAGACTCGCCATGGGGACCCTCGTGGCTGAAGCGAAGGGGGGTCGGGCCCTGTCCCCCTTGGGGTTGCCCCTTGATGATGATATATGAAAATTTTATATTAAAATATATATATATATTGAAAAGGGAAAAATTACAAGGGATTTTTTATTTCTTTTTTTTCCCTCTTCCCTAAAACCCCCCTTTTCCTTTTGGTAAAAATTAATATTTTTAAAATTTTTTTTTATTTTAAAAAACAAAAAAAAAAAAAAAAAAAAAAAAAACAAAAAAATATAAAATTTTTATTTTTTTTAAAAAAAAAAAAAATTTTTTTTTTTTTTTTTAATAAAATATATAATAATATTTATATATATAAATTTTATATAATTAATATTAAAAAATTATATTATTTTTTAAATATATATATAAAATTATTATATATATTATATATAATATTATAATTTTATAATTTTATATATATTATACTATTATATATATTATATATATATAAATTATAATTATATATATATAATATTATATTATATTTTTTTTTTTGGGTTGTGTGTTGTGTGTGGTGTGGTGGGGTTTTGTGTGTTGTTTGTGTGTTTTTGTGTGGGTGGTTTTTTTTTTTTTGTGGGGCAAAACCCTCGCCAAATGTAAATAAGAAACTTTAGAAAAAATCCTTTGGTTTCACACTATTGCTTGTTCATCATATAAACCCATCATTTAGTGAATTATTTTCAGATACACGATGAAAAAGTGGGGAGCCCCCTTTCATTAGTATTTGCTTTTTTTTGCTCCATGTATACTCTTTCCCCTTTGTGACACTTCACCTTTTTTTTTCACTTTATATTTTTCTTTGGCCATATCTCACAGCATAACTACTTCCTTTTGTGTATTCATTTGCCAATTTTCAAGTAAAAACGCAGGTTGGATGAGGTTTCGTGGGTCATAACGCATTTTTTAAAAGGTAAAGGAAAAAGCAAAAAAAAAAAACGAAAATTTTTGATATGAATAGTCCCAAATTCGTTCATGGTAGCAACTGGGAAAAAAAACCAAATCGAATTTGCTAAATCAAAACGTCCGATGTGAGATTTACTGTATAATTATATATAAATATATTATATTATATATTATAAATATATATATATAATATTATAATATATAATTTTATTTTTATTATTGTAAAATTTTTCAAAAACCCCCCATTTTTATAAATTGTACATTTTTTTTAAAGTGAAATTTTTTTAAATTAAAAATTTTTGGTTTGTATATTTGTTGAAACTCACCTTAACATTTGAACATCACGCCAATCAAACGAAAATTTTTTCGTAATTTCTTTTATACAAAATTCGCATAAAAATATAAATGTTTTTTTTGTTTTACGGACATAAAAAACATGTTCCTCTTAGGTCATATTCATTCGCTCATTAAAAATTTCCAACATGTTTCAGTCAATTGTTATTTACCTCGGGATATACTGTTTTTTAAAATCATTCAGTATCTCTATGATATAACCTTCTGGCTCAAAAATATCAAAGAAAAGGCTATGTTTTATTTATTTAGAGATATAATTCAATTAATAAAACAATTAAATGCCCATTTTCATCGGACACTGAGGTCACGGGAGGTGGGTGATGAGACGCGAAACCTTAGGCAACCTCCTCTTCGTCTCTGTATACATAATGCATACATACATACATATATATATATATATATATATATATATATTTTAGTATATATATATATATATATATATATATATATATATATATATTTACACACTCAGACATATATATTTTTTTTAACGGTAGGTTCATGTTTGAGCCGCCGTGGTCACAGCATGATACTTAATTGTAGTTTTCATGTTTTGATCATATTGGAGTGAGTACGTGGTAGGGTCCCCAGTTCCTTTCCCCGGACAGACATATAAAATATATTATAATATATATATATATATATATATATATATATATATATATATATATATATATATATATATATTTACACACACAGACACACACACACCCCACACACACCCCAACACAATTAATATATACTTTATTTTATATATATATATATATATATATATATATATATATAAAAAAATATATTATATATAATAATATATATAAAATATTTAAAAAAAATATATATATATACTTTTATCTATATATATATATATATATATATATATATATATATATATTCATATATATAAATATATATTTGACACAAACAAAAATACAGTAATGTGTACACAGAGGTGAAAAGGAATACAGCCACAGTAAGAAATGAAAATAAATTGTGATGTTTCAAACTCTTCACAAGTTCCTCTTCGGGTTTATTATTAGTCTAAAGAGGAACTCGTGGAGAGTTCGAAACATCACGATTTATTTTAATTTCTTGCTGTGTTTTCCTTAATATGTACATATATATATGTATGTACATATATACATACAAATACACACAACAAAAACCCCACACCACACACACACACACACAAAAGATATATATATATATATATATATATATACTATATATATATATATATAATAAAATACACACATACATACATACATACATACATACTACATTACATACATACATACATACATAACATACATACTACATACATACATACATACTACGCACACACACACACACACACACACACACACACACACACCACAAAAAATATATATATATATATATATATATATATATATATATTTTATATATATATAATATATGTAATGTATATATATATAAAGTATATATATACAGATATATATATATATATATAAAATATATATATATATATATATATATTTGGTGTGTGTGGTGTGTGTGTGTGTGTGTGTGTGTGTTGTGTGTGTGTGTGTGTGTGTATGTGGTGTGGGGTGTGTGTGTGTGTGTATGTTTTGGTTTTTGATATTTGTATATGTAGTATATATATGCATATATAATGTATTACAATAGTATGTGTATGTGTATATATATGTATTTTATATATATAATATATATATATATATATATATAATATATATATATTTATTTATTTATATTTTTATTTATATATTAATTTTTTATATACACATATATGTGCCCCCCCCCCCCCCAAAACACACACACAAACACACACACACCACCACACACACACACACACACATCTTTTGTTTGTTATGTGTGTGTGTAAACAAATTGTGGCTCTTCCCGACATGCTTCGTGCTGAAATGGCCCGCACTGCCAACAAAGGTGTCATGTGTGAAGAAAAAACATTTCTCGTGGTATGGAAAATTTTGCTTTCCGTTAAAAGTTGGGATGAAGTTGCTCTATGGTTCCTCTTAATTTTGCTGTATTTATAAGAATCATATGACTCATCCTTTGGCACAATGGAAAATTCTACATTACATCTTTAATATTTATTTGTCCATTAAAATCGTCTCAAGAACCTAATCTGTCAACTAATTAGTTTTTCGAGTTATTTTACTGGTTTGTTCAGAACTTTTTAACGGGAAATGGAAAACGGTAACGGAAAAGTCCCTTTGATTTATATTTGCTTGGTTGTATTTCCAGCAAGAAAATCCTCAACACAGGTCTATGAAATTTTTACAGGATTAAAGCATTTTCAACATTCTTTCGAATTATCACATGCATTTTTTTTTTTTCCCTTTTTATAACTCGGGAAGAGCTTAAGAACTCAAATTGGTGACGTCCTTATCGCATCTGCATCCGTAGGAATTTCCCCAATCCGAAACCCGCTCCGCGCCATAATTTCTTTTCGGTCATAATGTCTGCTTTCATGTCTCTGTTATCGCCAGTTATCCCCTATTTTTTCTTTTAAAGTCGTGTGATTTTTTAACCTTAAACTTTACAGAATTTATATTTGATCAATTTCTCAACTTTTGGGGGGCAAAAGGACCAAGCATAAAATGGTGTCCTTTGGAGTTTTTCCTTTATGTCGCCCATTGAAACTCTTGTTTTTCTTCCTTTTATCGCACTTTTCCGTCATTTGATTTCAATAAATTCCCTTTGAAGAATTTGTACAAAAAATTTCCAAAATCAAAATATCTATAACCTCCCGAAAAGTGCAATATCACATAGTTCATTACCGTTTTTTTTATTCTTTCTTTTCCTTCATTCCGGATATCATACAAGATAACTTTACCCCCAAACATTTGTTATCTCTAAGGTGCAATAACATTGTAGTCTCGTATACAAGCCATGTCAGACAGTGGCAATAAATGAATAATTTATTCTTGCCGCATGAATGGGAGAAAGCATTCCCATTGTGGGATTATTACATGTATAAATGCAGTATAATGAATTGAAAATTTATTGTTGTTCATCCTTTTGAACTTACAACCTTATAGTCTTGCACTGCATGGTGATCATTACGTTATTGCTATTTGTTTTTTTCCTGTTTCGTCATATCCTCCACTGAATATTAACCAGTAACATTACCACTATTCCTACACTGTCGAGTATATGAGTATTGTTAAAAACTTATGCTGGGTTTCATAGAAAGTATTATTGTTTTCAGTTTTCAGTGTCATATCTCTTGTTATCAGTAAATAAGATATCATAATCTGCAATGGCCGTGACTCAGGGTGCGAATCTGCCTACCGATCTCTCACATTATTTTCAGCTCTAAACTTATCATACCAAAAAAAAAAGAAAACGGAAGCGAGAAACTCTTTCGTTTTTTTTTTTTTCCGTTATCTGCTTACATAAATTTTAGACTATTGATAAGGATGTGGAAAAAAAGGAATTCCTGTAACTGATAAAATGTCCAGCAGTAAGAACCACGGAGGAAAAACGCAATCGTTTTTGTCAGTGACTCATAGCCCGTGTAGGCTGTCATTCATATGATTTATGTGTCTTAAGGTGGAGGGAATATAGAGAAAGGTATATTGCGATCGATATACAGAATTCCGAATATCATAATAATTTACGGAGACGCTTATAGTAATGTAAAGTGGAAAATCTTCCCTTAGGTCAACCTACATTCACGCAATCTGCATATGTTGCATCATTAAAAATTAAAAAAATGTTTTTGGCACGAACTAAAAAGTATACATTTTTTTAAAAGAAAAAATGGTTTCACTCCCACGGTTGGCTATATATAATAGGCTAATATATCACTGTAATGTGTCATAATATATCATTCGTAAAGTGCCACAATGATAATGTGTCAGAATATATATCCGTTACAATGTGTCACAATAATCTAAGTACACTTTATGGTTTAAAATTAACAGCTACGATGAATGTACGCTGTAATTCCTTCAATTTACTCTTATAAACATCTGTTAAGGAAATACCGATAATTATTACTCATTATCGATGACTAAGCCAGATTAATCATACTTGCAGAGTTACGTATCAGGTATAATACGTATAAAATGACTTACTCTTAACTTTTCTCTTCATCATGTCTATTTCCCTAATACAGATAAAAAGCTATATCCCCAGTGGGGTTTTATTACAGTATTCAGGAAATATTGAAAGCAAAATGAGAGTTGATTTTTGGGAATACAGAATCCCTCCTAAATCAAATAATGCAATAAACACGAGTGAGTCAACAGCTTGCAAAAAATACTTGCAGGTGGGTCTACACTTGCAAAATTTAAACTATGATATAAAAGCGGTACTTTATCATACTTTTTATTTTGAAATTTAACAATAATTTTCATGATCATAATAAAAGTGCTGATATGGCAATAATATCAATAATAATGACAATAATGATATAGCAATGAGGATAATGATAATGATGCAGCATAATGATAATTATAAAAATGATAATGATGATGGCGATAATGATAATAATGATGATGATGATGATAATGATGATGATGATATAAGATGAATAATAATATAATAATAATAATATAATATATTTAAAAATAATAACAATAATAATAATGATGATGATGATAATAATGATAGTAATGAAGATATGATGATGATAATAATAATATTATAATAATGATAATAAAAAAAAATGAAAGACAAAATAATAATAATAAAATATAGTAATAAATTTATAAAATTTATAAAATTTTTTAAAAAAGCAATATAATAATAATAATAATAATAATAATAATAATAATAATAATAATAGTAATAATAATAGCAAAAAAAAAATTATTATAAAATTAAAAAAACAACAACAACAATAATAATAATAATAATAATAATATAGTAGTAGTAGTAGAAATAGTAAAAATAATGGTAATAACAATAATTACAAAAATATAATAATATAATAATAATAATATAATATAATCATAATCATAATAACAATAAAAATAACAACAACAACAACAACAACAACAAAATAATAATAATAATAATAATAAAAATAAAATATAATAACAATATAATAAAATAATAATAAAAATAATAATATAATGATACCCAAAGATGATAAAAATAATGATGATAATGATAATAAAATAATAATAATAATAATATAATAATAAAAAAAAAAAAATAATAATAATAATAATAAAAAAAATAACAACCCAAAAATAATAACAATAACAACAATAATAACAATAACAATGATTAAATTTATGATGATAATGATGGAATGATAACACAAAAAACAGCAACGATATTTATCATCATAATCACAAAAAAAATTATCATAAAGCCCCTAATGATGTTTATCATGCAGTAATAATGATAATGCCCAATAATAATAATGATGATATAACTACACGACAACAACAACAACAGCAACAAGTAACTATTACTATTATTATTATTATAATTATAAATATGATAATAGATTATGATAATAATAAAATGACAATTATGACAGTAACAATAACAACAGTAATATAAAATAATGATAACAAAAATCATTTTTTCTCGAGAGCAAGATTGGAAAAATAATGATAATAATAAAGTTGACAGTAAATGCACACAACCATTAACATACCATAATATCGAATTTGCTGGGGAAAAAAAAACAAAAAAATTATATATATGCGCGCCATAGTCATGGTAATTATCGATTATTTTCCTAAATTATGAAATATCAAAGCAGTTACGAAATACATGATAAAATTACAAGAATCAATTACGTATCAATTACAAGACTGAAATCCACTGATAATAATAAAAAAACAGCGATGACTGATAGCGACCCAAATACATAATCCATCATTGTTACGGGTTTCACCCTATCATATTCACTTGTCAAAAAACAAATGAACATCGAAAAATAAATGACATTCTAAATTGCAGTGTTGCAAGGCTGTCACGTGACTGAGCTGTAGGATGATTTATGAGGTCTCTGTAGAGGGGAAAGGGGAAAGGGAGGAGAGGAAGAGGAGAATCAGAGAACAGAAAAACGAGAGGTGAAAAGAAGAAAAGGGAAAGGGGTTTCAGATATTCCGATTTTGGGGGGTTTATTTCAAGCCTAAAATTTTTACCGCTTTTATTATTCTTTTTTTTTATCTTTTTTCCCCCATTTCGATATTTATTTACGTTAAATGTAAATAACTTATGCAGACATATGATTCTTTTTTGAAAAGGTATTGAAATCCAATTCGAGTTTCATAATTAAAATACTATTAACCTGTCAAATATCGCTTAGTGGTTACTGTATAAACAACACACAGATAAGAATAAAAAACAAAAAAAAAAAAAAAGACAAAGACACAGACGTTACAAAAAAAAAACGATAATCCTAACAAAATATATCAGTAAAGATCACTGCTGTTTACCATTTAATAATCCCTAACATTCACCTCCTTTTAAAGCTCCTAAACGCCTTAATAGCTACAGCAGCCTGATAATCATATATGGAGTTGCAACACAGGTAACTGGCTTTGCAAGCGTGTGCCAGCTTGGTCGCAGGGTACGTTACTTCGCGGTGAATCCGCGATGTACCTGTGTGAGGGTACTTCAAGACTGCCAGATCAAAATGGAACCGATATAGAAATCATTGTTGTTTTTTTAGTTGGAGAATTGTCAATATATTATCAATATATGTGCACATATATTTATATTATATTTTTGCTTACTATCTTCAAAGCTTTATGTATATTCAAACATATTATAAAAAGTGATATTATGAAGTTTTAACAGTCACCTAAAATAGGGTCCTAATCAGAGGAAGAAAACTTTGTGAGTTCAAGTTACGCCGTAAGTATACATGTTTAAGGTTCTTTTATGGGAAATGCGCAGTGATTGGCTGTACATCTTACCCATGACGTTTTAACACATTTCTGCAAATTAAACAATTTAAACCCATGATTCTAAATGTTTGAAAGTACAAACTAGGTAATAATGATGCTGGTAAAGGCGAGTTCTTACAAGCCTTGGCAGCTGGTCCAGAAAGCAATTATATTTTCCCCATCACCACACAAGCACGCCATATATATTTGTGGGCATACATACATCACATATATCCCCAAGACTTAATCCAGCAGCTAAAGACAACTTAAAGAACCAATTTCATCCCCTGCTGATTTCACTCACCTTACCATCATCCACAAATCTCCAGAGCCACCCCACCCAGGGCTAGTAGTAAAATTATCCGCACATGCAAATTGGGGCGGCCAGATTTAAATTGCAGCAGCGGCGGGGAAACACCGGGTTCAATTTTTTCATGATCACGGTCAATGCCAGTTCTCAGGGACTTTTGGCTCAGGTTTTTCTAGGATATTGATTTGTAAATGTTTTGTTGAATTTAAAGAAAAAAAGTTTGTTTTTTGAGGGGGGGGGGGGGAATTCGGCAGCGGGTATTGATTATTTTTCGGAATTTCGAGGAAGGGTTTTTTATTTCACTGTTTGAAGATGTTGTATGAAGATAGAACTGTAGGACTAATATGAAGTTAATTTGTCATCACGTGTCCTGCCCCTTTTATGATTTTTATGAATTCCGTTTAAAGTCTAATATGATTTGGCATACGTACCCTTTTTTTATTTATCATCATTCGTTCTTTCAAGATATAACCCTACATATCCTTGTACACCAAATTTCTACATATGTAATTCTTTTTCGAATCATATATATCTCTTACATAGCTTCAGCATTTTTTTTTTTTTTGAATTGCCATAATTTTAACCCTTTCTAGGGATACAAAAAAAATCCCCACAAACTGTTATGCAGAAAATGACGAAGTGAATTAGAGACCAAATGTTATTTCTTTTTGTTCTTCATACATAATTTGGGGATTTTTTTACGAAGAAGTAGTCTGCAGAAAAAAAAAATCACCATATGAAATGTTTAATGATCCTATTTACTGAAATTCAACCCCAAATTCTTAATTATGTCTGTCAGCCCCTTTTAAAGAGTGAAGGAGTATTTCTTGGAAATGTAAATGCACTAAGGGAAATTTTATCTCTAAATTATCTTTGTGAGGCGTGAGGCCCCAAAAGCAGTTATGCTTGGGTCATTTAAAAGGAAGGTGTGATAAATATGATACTAGGGCAAGAAAAGGGAAATTTATATTTCGGATAAAGATTAAAAGGAAGGAAGAAGAAAACAACAAAACACGTTAGGTACGGGGTTTCACCTTTCTATTTTCGTTTTTTTTCTTCTCCACTCTCCATTGTTTTAACTTTTTTCCTTCTATTGTTTGCTTATTCTTTTTTTGCTCCACATATCTTATCTGTGATGAATGTCTGCAAAACTGTAAAACACACGATATGCACAAGATTAAAGAAAAAAGATTAATGAGTAATCCTTATCATTTTTTTTCTAAGGAAACAAATCTACATTTATAACAAACTTTCCACTGACTTCAGAAACTGATATTTCATGCAATACCGTCATCACAACAAGAAGCTATTTAAATCCAATTCGTCAATTTCTACTTAATGAAGAAATCCTTGTATCTTGTTAATTTTTCCTAGTTATTGAAGTATCACAATATCCCACTCAAAATAATCAAGGGAAAACAGACCTACACAGATACTCAATACTTACAAGATAATAATGCTTCTCATAATGATGAAAATTTAAATTTTTTCATTTTTAGATATTTAGTATCGTCATTATTATTATCATTTTATTATTGTTACTTTTGTTATTAATTTATTGTTTGTTTTGATTTTGATCATTATTATCTTACTTAATTATTATTATTTTTTATTACCATTATCATTTTAATTTAACATTATTTATTATTATTAATTATATTAACAATGATAATAATAATGTTATTACTACTATTATTATTATCATTATCATTATTATTTTTGTTATCATTATTATTGATGTTATTAGTATCGCTATTACTTATCTTTGCTACTTTATTGTTATCATTTTTTATCATTATCGTCTTTTATCAAAATCCTTATCATCATTATTATCGCTATCATTCTACTTCTACGCATGCATGTTTTGAATTAAACAAGGTCAAACTATATAAATCCTTGGCACAATTCAAAAATTCCCTTTTTGTTTTTTCCTGTAATACGGAGGAATTTTAAGAACACCTTTAAAAAACGATTCATAAATTTGTTTTTAATGCTTCTGCAGTAATATAGGGGAATTTTGAGGTATATTTTGGTGAAATTTTTTCCGTGTGTGTCTGCTTGTGTTGGGGTACCCTTTTAGATGAAGCCTAAATCATAATAAGATCTTTTTTTTCGTAAGCAGAAGGAAGATTTTTTTATTACTAGCCTGGTGTGTTTGTGTGTGTGTGTGTGTGTGTGTGGTGTGTGTGTGTGTGTGTGTGTTTTGTGGCCTATACATTTTTTTTTTTGTATCCGTGTGTGCATATACTGAATATGTATTTACGACAGTAGTTCCCTAATTGGGCGTCGGAGCTCCCTGGGGTGTCATGGAGAAATGTCTAGATGTAAACCCCAAAATTCCAAAGTGTAAAAAAAGTTTAGTGTCTATGTCATAAAATGAAAAAAAGATTCAGTTTAGTTTCTATATCACGTGTTTCAGTATCACACTGAAAGCGTTAAATGAAATTTAGTTTATTTTCAGTTTGTTTGCTTTTCTTATTTCGATAAATAATGTCCATCATGCCTTTTCTTATATGTTAGTTTATGTTTGAAATTTTTTGCTACTCTCCCTCTTTCTGGCGAATTTTAACGTTTGTCACTTGGGCATTAGGTTACTCTGTTTTGACAAGTAGTTCGATAGCATTTGCAGTAAAGTCAAGTGGGGAGGGTATTTAAAAAAACTAGGAAAAGAATGTTTTTTTTTTGGAGGAAAAACCC
>NW_023663066.1:0-10000 GCF_015228065.2 Penaeus monodon
TTGAGATAGGTTGGATTGGGTTAGGTTTAGCTTAGGTTAGATATGGGTTAGGCTAGTTTAGGTTACATTTAGGTTAGGATCGTTGGGTTAGGCTAAAATCGTAAGGTTTAAGCTAGGATCATAAGGTCTAGACTAGAATTGTTACTTTATGTAGCTAAGGTTTAGGTTAGGTTCGGAAAAGTTTAGGTTAGGTTACGTATAAGGAAACAATGGACATTTAAAAGTATTCATTTTAGGACCTTTGGAAAATGCATTTTGAGTATTCATTTAGGTATAAGGAAACACTAAACTTCTAGCAGTATTGACTTTTGAACCTTCGAAAAATGAACCTTGTATTGAATAGTGAAAAATAATTTTCTTTTCTAATTCACCTAAAAGCACGTTCAGTAATCGTATAGAATGATTCTACGTTTAAATATTTTCCGTTCTACATGATCTTTGTTTATCCTTTTAATAATCGGACATTGTGTTTTCTATGATGACTGCATTATTCACTTTCTTCGTATGTTTCTATCCCCAATAAAAGAAAAAAATGTTAACCATATATTATTGACGTTATATATATATATATATATATATATATATATATATATATATATATATATATATATATATATATATACATATATTATATATATATATATATATATATATATATATATATATATATATATATATATATATATATATATATATATATATACACACATGGACATTCATGATTAGATTTCGTGTGTGTGTGTGTGTGTGTGTGTGTGTGTGTTATAAAGTTACAACCTGTAAGGGTTCTGTGAGCTAGAGGTACCCCGATAGGCGGCTTAGGGGCCAGAACTGGGCCCCGTTCGGTCCCTCCCAAAATGCTATATCCCCCTACAGATCTTTAGTTGGGTACCGGTGTAAGGGCTTTGTGTTGGGTAGAAGAAAAAAAAAACATACACAGGTAGAAAGACGGCAATGATAATATTCAAGAAGATAAATTTAATTGTGATGGCACATTATTAACAAGAACAATAAAAAAGGGTATATACTTAGGCAGGTCAAGCCAAGTCAGAATAGCCTGTCAGTTTATAAAAGCAACAATTATATACGTCCCAGCTCCTAACTGTGGCAAGTAAAAACGTGAAAGGAAGGCTCATTTACCACCTTTGTAATGTTTTCCACCGGCTGGGGTACTCCAGGAAGACTCTCGGGAAAGGGTAGTGACCACACCAAAGGTCCGGCTGACACTCTTTATTTTGCAATCGACGGGGTTTGAACCCCACACAGGACATACAGTTTTTGAATCGGTTTCACCCGGGATAGATAATAGATTTTGTAAAAACTTAAAACTTAAACAAAAGAAAAAGAATTATAAAAGAAACCTCAGTAAATAAAACAAAACAGCTAATTACATAAAATAATAAATACAGCTAAAACAATATACAATAAAATAAAAAGGTGTACGCACCAAACTCTACTTTTAAGAAATAAAATAAAAGCAAAAGTAAATCAAAAGTCTCGGGTGAAGTGTACATACAGTAATAAATTAAAATGTAAAAACGACAAACATAAAAGTATGGGAGGTAACCAGCTGCATAAATAAAATGCGTTGTAAAAGAGGATCCAAGCAAAGCTAAGGGAACGCCCAACAAAAACAAACATGTAAACATAGAGTTGCCTGATAGTAATAAAAACGTGGAAATAAAAAGATTAAATAAAAACAGTTCCTCTGAAGTTATGCAGCTGACAACCTACATAAAATCAATAAAAAGAAGGTGACATAACACAAAAACAACTCGAAAGCAGTAAAACTGAGATTTGTAAGATATGGGCTGTGCCGCGTAACGTAAGAGTGCAAGCCTTATACACTAAAAACAAAAGAACAAACGAGTGAAAAAAACTAAAACAAATTAAGCGCTAAAATAGCCACGACAAAGACAAGCTTACATTGACATGCATAGCATGAACCCTTCAAGAGTATCATTCCCCGTGTATACATCTCTGAACGTACAGTGTTCGTACATGCATGTATGTGTGTGCGCGCGTGTGTGTGTGTGTGTAGGGTCAGACGGCAGTGGTGGGTCCTGTAGGATAAGGGCAAGGAAGGGCGGTAACGGCAAGGATTGGAAGGATTTAGGAAATTCGAAAGAGTAGTAGAAGGAAAGCCTCAGGTATGTGAGAATTAGGGGGTGAGGATGCGTGAGAGACGGGGTGAGGATGCGTGAGAGACGGGGTGAGGATGCGTGAGAGACGGGGTGAGGATGCGTGAGAGACGGGGTGAGGATGCGTGAGAAGGGGTGAGGATGCGTCAGAGACGGGTGAGGATGCGTCAGAGACGGGGTGAGGATGCGTGAGAGACTGGTGTTTTCTTTTTTCTAATTCAAACCTAAAAGTCCACCGTTTGTGGTTTCCAGTAAAATGTTGTGTTAAATAAACGTGATTTCTATCTACGTTAAATTAATTTTTTTCCGTTTTGCCGTACATGATACTTTTTTGTTTTACAAAAAATAACTAGAAATATATAAATGAGAAATGAAATAAACTCCTACGGGTTAATTACAAAAAAAAAAAAAAGAAAATAGATAAATAAAGGAGGAAATTCAGTAACAAACAAAAAGTATTGGGGGGGATAAAAATTGGTAAAGTACATGGTATAAATAATAGAAAAAATAATTATACCAAAATTAATAAAATTAAAACACTAAAATGATAAAATATAAATAAAATAATTGATACCAATCAAATGAAAAATAGAAAAGTGGGAAATAATAACACCGATACAAATAAGAATTTAATAATCCTAAATTACGAAGAATTAACAAAACATAAAAATAAAAAAAATATTATACACTTACTTTCGCTTATTTCCCTTATCCCCCTCCTCCATTTATTGGGTGGGGAAATTAAAATGAGGGTATTTTTTTGTGCCCCGGCCGGATTCATAAATTCATCTTGCCTGAATGGAGAAAATTAGACCATATAACCGTAAATGGAAAATTAAATTAACAAAGAAATTTTAGTTAATTACGCAAGCAGTTATGGCAATTGGGTACAATCAATCGCCAATTGCGTATTTTTTCAGACTTTGTTGACCCTGAAATCAAACGATTTCAATTTAATAAATAACAATAAAGAATTTCCAATTTTTCAAAATTTTGTTTTTGTTTTTTCATTTATTTAATTGGATTAGTCATCATTTTTTTTTTAAAATAATTCAGAAACGCGAAGAATACCATTATAACAAAACAAAAATCCAAAGTAATAAAAAACAATGCTTACCTCTCTAATAACAAAGAATGGTAATTTCAATGCCGAGACGTCCCCCCAAAGGAAAAAAATACATCAAATTATGGCCTCAAACAAGAACATGGAACCAGAAATGAATACCAGAAATGACAAATATGCAACCGCAATAACATATAACAAACCGAATGAGAAATGTGTGCAGCCTGAATGGTAAAACATAATGACAACCCATGAGTTTACAAACTTTATTCTGCTACAATTCTGTGGCAACCCAAAAAAATTTTGATACATGATACTAAACCAGGTGAACAAAATATAGTAAAAAATTGAATTAAATCATACTATATTAATATTTTAACTAACAATATTTATAACACTCATTATTATCATTATTATATTCCCTTTATTTTTATGAATTTGTTTTTATTTAATTACAGTTATATATATTTATTTTTTTTTTTTGTAATAACCTAATAAGTAAGTAATAATCATAAATAATTTAATTTACTAATAATAATATAAATAATAAAATAATTAATATAAATAAATATAAATAATAAATATAACTAATAATAACGAAATTTTAATAAAATAATTAGTATAATAACAACAACAAATAATAAATAATAATATAATAAGAATAGTAAATAATTTGGCATAATAAATAAAAATACTACTACTATTACGTAACTACTACACTACTAATAATGATAATATAATTATAATTCCATCAAAAATTTGGTCCATTCAAAATTTCCTCTTTATTTCTCATTTTTTATTCCATTCATTATGTTTGTCCCCCCCTTTAAATACAATTTCCTGGTCATTACTAATTCAATTTTAAAGTGCCCTAATATTGCCCAAAAATCCATCAAAGAAAATACCGAAAAAACGTTTTTTTTTTTGAGGTTTTTTATACCTCTTCAAAAAGGCTTATATTTCGCTTAGATTTTTTGGCCGCTTTTTTTTTCCATGCCGTCCTTTGGGTTCTTCCCGACTTTTTTTGGATTTTATTTTTTTACCTTTCTTATTAAGATGGATACATTTGTCCTGTGTAACCATCATTATTACTCATGACATTAATCAAATCATTTATCATCGTTTTTTATCATCCATCATTAATCAGCATTATCATCATTTAAATTTCCTCCATTATATAAACAAATTTTTATATATATTATTTAAATAATATTATATATATAATATAATTATATTAATTAGATTCATCTCCTTCCTGTCCTCCCTCTTTTTCTCTTCTTTCTTTCCCCTCTCTTTCCAACACTCTTTTTTTTTTTTTTCTCTCTCCTACTAAATCTTGTCTGTAATTCGAAACCTCCTGCCTCACCTCCTGCTCCTCTCTGTCCCCCCTCCCTTTTACTCTTGTATGTCTTCCCTCTCTCCCTCTTTCATCTTTATATTTCGTTCGCTTGCCCCTCCTTTTGAAACCTCTCTCCTCAAACCCCCCCCTCTTTCTTCCTCCCCCCTCTTCCCACTCTCCTCTCTTCACCTCTCGTTTCTTTTGCCTATCCCTAAAGCTGCCCTTTTTTTTGTTAGGTTAGTAAATATAAGGATAAGTTTTTTGGGTTTGAAAGTTTATTGGGTTTTAGTATTCATTTTAGTTTTTTTTTCGTTTTTAATTAGGTTAAAATCCCAGAGTCTTAAGGGTATTTTAAGCTAAGAAAAAACCATTGTTGTTTATGTTAGGTTTTAAGAATAGTTTTATTTTTTTAATGTTGGGGGGTTTTTTTATGTGTAGGTTTTTGTTTTACGTTTGTGTTTTAGGTTTAACTGGTTAGATAAATGTTCTTTACCGGAACTGTAAAATGGTTTTGGTTTTAGGTTTTTTAGAATCCCCCGTTTTATTTTTTTTTTTAGGTTTAGGTTTAGGTTAGAATTTTTTTGAGTGAAACACAGAGTGTTGGTAGGTCTAGGTTAGATTGGGTTATCTTTTAGTAGGTTTAGTTTCTATTGTTAATATTTTTGGTTTTAGTTAGTTTTTTTTTTTAGAATTTGGGTAGGGTTTCGGTTTTTAAGGTTCCCCTACATTAGATTTGGTTTAGGTTTTTAATCTTGGTTTTTAGGTTTAGGGTTTTTTGGATAGGTTTTTGCTTTTTGTAGGAAGGTCTTATTTGTAAGGTTTTTAGGTTTTTGTTTAGTTTTTAAGGATTCGGTAGAATAAGGTTTGTTTTTCTTTTTTTTATATTTCGGTTTTAGGTTTGTTAAGGTTTGATTAGTTTGTTAGCCTTCGGGTCCCCAGAGTTTAGGTATGGTTTAGCCTTTAGGTTGGGTTTAGGTTTAATTTTAAAAAAATACGTTTTAGGTGTATGTTTAAGGTTTACGTGTAACTTTAAGTTGGGTTTTGGGTTTTTAGGTTTTAAGAAATTGGCTTTTTGGTTAACTTCAGAAATTTGGTTCGGGTTCAGGTTTATAACCATGGATATGTTTTTTGTTTTAGTTACATTTTACATTAGTTAAAAGGTTTTAAGATTAGGTTTTGAGGTTAGGTTAGGTAAGGAATTCGAAAGATCAGTTGTTAGTTTCAAATTTTAAGTTTCAGGCCGGTAAGGGTTTTTTCGGTTAATACGGTTTTTTTAAGGTTTTAGGTTTGGTGTTAGGTTATTTCGGTTTTTTTTAGATTGTTTTGGGGTGTGGTGTTTGAAGTTTTACTGTTTTAAGATTGGGTTTTAGGTTTGGAGTTACAGGTTTTTAGGTTAGGTAGGCCCAGGAGTTTTAGTGTTTTTTAAGTTAGGTTAAAATGGTTTTGGGTAAGTTTAGATTACGTTTAGAAAATTAGAATGTAACAAAGTTAGAAAAGGTTTTGTAGAAAATATTCATGTTTTTTATAAATCCGTTTGTATTTTAGTTTTTTAGGTTATGTTTTTAGATTAGTTTTGGTTTTGGGGGGTTGTTTCGGTGTTTTAGCTTTAGGTTTCGCTATGGTTTTTTAGGACCCTATTGTTTTAAGATTTACATTTTAGGGTTAGACTGTTTTTTTGGTTTAGGAATCGTGTAAAGATTTGATTGTAGAAAGGGTTTTTTTAGAAATATTAAGTTAGGCCTCACTCGTTTTTGTTGTTGTAGTTTTTTTTTTAAGGTTTGAGGTATGAATGTTTGATTGGGTTATTTTTTAGGTTTTTAGGTTAGTTATGGGGTTTTTTTTTAGGTTTAAGTGGACGCCCCCTTAGGTTAGGATTCCCGTTTTGGGTTTTTAGGCTAAAATATCGTTACAGGTTTAAGCTAGGGCTCATAAGTTCTAAGACTAGAATTTGTTTACTTTAATGTAGCTAAGGTTTAGGTTTTTAGGTGTCGGAAAAGTTTTTAGTTTAGTTACCTTATAGGAAACAATTGGGACATTTAAAAGTATGCCCATTTTTAGGACCTTTGGAAATTTGGGGCAATTTTGAGCCAGTCATTTTAGGGTATAGGAAAACATAACCTTTCTAGCAGTGGGTTTGAACTTTTGAACCTTCGAAAATGAACCTTGGGTAATTTGATAGTGGAAAAAATAATTTTCCTGTTTCCTAAATTTCCACCCTAAAAAGCACGTTCCGTAAAGTGTAAAAATTAAACTTGAATTCTACGTTTTAAATATTATTTTGTTTCCCGTTGTTTTTCTTACCAATGATCCTTTTGTTTACCCCTGTTATATAATCGGACCTTGTGTTTGGGTGTTCCTTATGGACTTGGGCAATTAATCCCCCTTTTCCTTTCGGGGGGGGTGGTGTAATTTTTTTCTATCCCCGTGAATTTAAAAAAGAAAAACAAAATGTTTTAACCATAAAATATTTTTAAATTGCGCTATAAGTATAATATATATATAATATTATTTATTATATATATAATATATTAATAATATATATTTAGATATATAATTATATCACAACACACCACCACATCACACACACACACACCACAACACACACACCCCCACACATATATAATATTATATTATATATATATTATAAGATTAATTATATAGATATATACAACACCCCACACAACCACACATTGACACAATTCATCATTTTTTTTAGATTTTTCGTTAAATTATAACAACATTCCTTTCAAAAAAAAAAGAAAGTTATAGAAAATTCGTGTCCCCCAAGATTAAAAAATATTAATGTATATAATATATTATATTTAATATATTATATGATATATATATATTATTACATATATAATATAATATATAATATTATATATATATTAATATATAATATATGAATTATGATATATGTGTGTGTTTTTTGGTTGGTTGGGTGTTGTGTTGTTTTTGTGTGTGTTGTTTAATATTACATAGAGCAGAGAAAAGAAAACTTGGGCATCAGCATTTTTACTTTTTTTAAAGATTCCAGCACTACCGAACCTAACCCCTAAACTAATACAATATTAACCTACCTACCACCTTGAACCTAATGTTAACCCCTACTATACCTTTTAGGTGAACCAAACCCTCAACAAACATGACCATAAACCCTAACCCCTAAAACTACTAATAAAACCATAACCTAAAACTTTAACCGAGTAAAACCTTAACCTAACCTAATGTTATAAACATGACCTCGCCAAAACCTGACCCTAAACCCATCTCAGCCAGCTTTTAACCCCTAAAACACTACCCACCAAACCCTATCCTAACCCGAAAAAAATCTTAATCCAAAACCTTATCTAAAAGGCCTACCTTTGTACACTTTTAATTTTTTTTTTTTTTTTCTTTAGCATACATTTTACCATTTGTTAACCTTTTTCACCCCTTTTTTAACTTTTATTTTGGTGTGCAGAATCGCTTTCAAGGCCCCTACCTCCTTAAATGAATATTTTTCCAGTTTTTGAACCTGTTATCCCTTGCCAACATAAGTGAATAACGGGTTTGAAAACTCCCAATTAAAACCTTTTGTTACACTTAACTTGTAAGTTTGGGTAATCAGTTAGCAAAAATAAATGTTAAAGATTTTTGCTGGCATCCTTTGTTGTAAAGACATAAACAAGGAGTCCCCGACAAAAATGCCTGGGTTTTTTCATAGCTTAGAATTTACTAACCCTAACTGTTTAACGTTTTTTGTCACTTGGGAGGAGTTAAAGGTGGCCAATAGATTAGCTTAGGTTTTTTTATGTAAGGTTATCCTTTGGGTGAGGTTAAGGCGTCTTTAGGTTCCGTTTTTTAGATTTTAATGCCCCCTCCAATTAAGTTTAAAGGGTTTAGTGGGTTTAGAATTATCTTTATTATGTCGTTTTTTTTTTCAGCAGTGGTGTGTTTTAGGTTTTATGCCTTATTAGGTTAAAATAGGTTTAAAGTTTTGTAGGATAGGTTAGGTTTTTGATTACAATTGGGAAGAAGGATAGGGTATGTAGATTTGGCTTTAAGCTTTTTAATTTTTTTAAAATGTTTTTTTAGGTGGTTATTTTTAGATTATGTTTTAGGTCCCCAAGGTTTTTTTAAGTTTTTGGTTTTTGGTTAAGTTTGTGGGTTTTTAGATAGTGTTTTTTTTCCGTTTTTTATATTTTTATCATTTTGTTATTTTTTTTTTTTTTTTTTTTGTTTTGTTTTTTTTTTTTTTGTTGTTGTTTTTTTTTTTTTTTTTTTTTTTTTTTTTGTTTGTTTGTTTGTTTTTTTTTTTTTTTTTGTTTTTTTTTGTTTTTTTATAAAAAAGTTAGTTTGGGGTTATTTGTGTAAATTAGAATACGATTGGTTTTAGGGTAGGTAGGCCCCCCCAGTATAAACTTTTCGGTTTCAGTAATAGGTTACAAGCCCAAATCACTGCGACTTATAACTAACTTCACTATTCTTCCAATTTGTTGTTCTAATAACAGCCATATATTTCGTAAAATGACCATTTCCCATAAATATAGACACACACCACACACCACTTTTCACCCGAATCGTCTTTCTTTTCGAATGACCATAAAATTCAACCATTGCCCCAGATTTCCTTTTTTTCCGTGGAAAAACCCACGGGCAACCTCCTCCCTCCCTTTAGTCCCCTGGTGGTCCAAGTGGAAAACACCTTTTAAGGGGTTGGCCACTGGGCAGGGAAAGGGGAAGTTATTTTTTGGAAGGGGACCCCCGCATTGGTAGCCCCAAGGAAAAAAGCCTATTGTGCGGTTGGGGGCTACAGAAACTTCGGCCCCAACTACGCTGTAAAACCTCTGGCGGATCCCTCCCATCCGCGTGGGCCTAACAAGAAATGTGGTTCGCATTTGCCTTAGCCACGGTTACCCATAATCTCTTTTGTATCCCGTGTCCCAAATCGATTCTGGGTTTTGTGGAGCGCGGTAACAAGGAGCCCCAAAGAGCGCCCTCCAAGTTTTTTCTGGGGACCCCACTAGCAAAGGTCACGGAGAAAGGAGGCTATTTCCTCGCTGCTGGGATCAGCTTCCCCGAGCCATGGCCGGGAGCCCCGCGACATCCTCGTGCCCAGCCTTCGGTCCACAATGGCCCCGGATACCGCTGCTACCTAGCCAAAATTGAAAACAAGGATCCCCCAGAACAATGCGTATCATATCCATCTTGCTGTGGGGCCAAAAATCGTCCCCCACTGTGCCACAGAATGCGCCTCTTTTCCAACCATCCCAATTGTTAATTATACATCGTTAAAGAAGCCCCGTATACAACAATAGGACAGCCAGAAGCAAAGCCTCCCTTCCAGTCCCCCTCAATGGGCCTAATACGGTTTTGATCAACCGGTTGTTCAACCTTTCGACCTACCGCGGCTTGAAGTTCCGGACTGGAAAGATTTTGGCTTAATGGCCTACACCCTGGAAGGGTGGGGTTCCC
>NW_023663067.1:0-10000 GCF_015228065.2 Penaeus monodon
AATAGCCTCCTTCTCCGGACTTTTGCTAGGTCCCAGAAATAGGATCTCTGGCTCCTGGTACCAACGCTCCCCAATCCCCATCGCTGGACTTGGTACAGCGAAACGGGTACGAGTGGGCCAGGATAAAAATCGACCACTTCTTGTTAGCACGCGATGGAGGATCCTCCAGAACTGCAGGGCTTACCGGAGTGCCGAGTTCTGTGGCACCGACCATAGGTTGGTTGTGGCTCCCCTACGGATCCACTTCAAAACTCCCCGTTCCTCCAGTGGCCACCCTAAGGTGTTTCACCTGGACAGACTAAGGGAGGTGGAGTCTGCCCATGGGTTCACCATGGCAGTCTCTGACCGATTCACAGAACTCAACAACCTGACAGACCCAGTTGCTCTGTGGGAGCACTCAAAGCAGCTCAGGAGTCCATTGCCCGAGGGCAACGCAGAATTCCATCTCCCTGGAGACATTAGAGGCCACTGAAGCGTGTCGTAAGGCTCGGCTGAATGGAAATCAAGTCTTGCATCGTTCCATGGTGCGTAGGGCTCGGGCACTGCTGAGAGGGACAAGGAAACAGTTCATCAGGAATCTTGCTGAGGAGTCGAGGCCATTTCTTGGTAATAACCTTCGCCAAGCCTACCAAGCCCTGAGAAAACTGAACTCTAAGCCCTCCTCACAGATGACTGCAGTCCGATCAGCGGATGGACGGATCATCTCAGATCATGTTGGGGTTCGTGAACGTTGGGCTGAGTATTTTGAACAGTTGTACCAGTAGACCTCCAACAGTTAGCTTAGGAACCTCCTACCCTAACAGAGGTTAGGATGGCGATTTCCAAACTGAAGAGTGGGAAAGCTGCAGGCATATGTGATATCCCTGCTGAACTGCTAAAGGCTGGGGGTGAACCTATGGCTCGGGGCCTGCTTACAGTTCTGACTGCCATCTGGCAGTCTGGTACCATTCCCCCTGACCTGCTGAGGGGCGTGGTCATCCCTCTCTGGAAGGGGAAAGGGGATCGTTGGAACTGTAGTAACTACGTGACATTACACTGCTCAGCATACCAGGCAAGGTTCTCGCCCACATTCTTCTGAAATGGCATCCGCAACCACCTACTGAGGCACCAGAGACCGGAGCAGTCTGGATTTACTCCTGGCAGTCCACGATAGCCGTATACTGCGTTTCAAGTAATTGTGGACGCCGTCGTGAGTTTGGTCGTGGGTTTGCTTGCAGCCTACATCGACCTAAGAAGGCGTTTGACTCGGTGCATCGGAATCGCTATGGGAGATCCTGAGGCTCAGGGGAATTCCGACACAGATTATTGGCCTGATAGCAAGCCTCTAGACGGGTACTAAAAGTGCTGTAAAGTGTGGTGGGGGTATGTCGACACTTCTTCAACTGTTATTCAGTGGTGAGGCAAGGCTGTGTCCTTGCACCCACCTTTTTCACACTTGTATGGACTGATATGGGCAGAGCTACTAGCCAAAGTCAGTGCGGAGCAACACTAGGAAATATTAAGGTCTCGGACCTTGACTTTGCCGACGATGTTGCCATCCTATCTGAGTCCCTTGGAGTCACTTGTGGCGGCTCTTGATGCATTTAGCATGAGGCGAAGCCCCTAGGCCTAGAGGTCTCCCTGGACCAGACCAAAGATTCAGGACTTTGGGGCCTGTTAGGGGAACCTGTTCAGTCGATCCTGCTTGCGGCGAGGACGTTGAAGTCCACAAAAAGTTTTACATACCTTGGTAGCGTAGTCCATATCTCTGGGTTGTCAGACCAGGAAGTCAGTAGACGGATTGGTCTGGCAACAGGAGCCATGACTCGATCACAAGAGCTTTGGAGATGTCGGTACCTATGCAGAAGGACCAAGCTGCGGGTCTTCAAGGCCTTGATACTTCCAGTTTTGCTCTATGGAAGCGAAACCTGGACGCTATCCAGTGCCGTGGAGTCTCGTCTCATTTATCTGCTTATTGAAAATGTCATACCTTTCGACAAACTCTGACACCCAACATTAGTCTTCCACGAATTAACCATATAGAATTAAAATACAACTTTATCTATCTAAATATAATAAAATATTCTTGAATACATGGTTGCAGCATGTATGCTTATGTAACACATGAACCCCTATCAATTTGGGCCCATAATTTTTTCCTCAAGCCTTTTAACCATCACGGTAACTCTCAAAACCTGTCTTGAAGGTTGCAGCTCACCAGTTTGGAACCTATGCCTTATATCAATACTATCCATAATCATGTTAATGTTTAAATTCTAAATATCTGTTACAAACTCTGTAGCATTTCGAGTGGTGCATAATTGGCAGCTGAATTTGTTAAATTTAGGTTTAAAATGTCCATTGATAAAATGATAGGACTTGTAAGTGAACGGGGCTTGTAAACATTGTTCAGAATGGGAGGCACTTGAAAAAATTAATCATTTTTAAGGTTATATAAATCAGATATCTTTTTTCTCCTTTTTTAAATGATATCAGGATTATTATATACACTATTCCCCATAATTTGCCAGAATTGCCTATGCCGTTATCCTGCAATATATATATATATATATATATATATAAAATATATATAATATTATATATTATATATATTATATCTTCTATATAATATATGTATATATTATATAAATGACATTATATTTGAATGTAGCTATTCTAATATTATAATTTATATTATCTTATGGATATACCGCATATTTCCAACTTTTCTAATGTGAAGTTCATATTTAATGTATATTAATCTACACATGATATATGATTGAATATAGAGTATTTAACTTTTATAATGTAGAAAATATATATTATATATACATACAAGATATATATATATTTATATATATAATTATATATATATATATATATATATATTAATATATGTATATTTTATTTATATATATATAATATATATATTATATATAATATCTTATATATATATATATATATATATCTATCATATATATATATATATATATCATATATATATATATTATATATATATATATATATATATATAATATATATATATATATTCAAGTGTGCTTATTATTGTTACACGGAAATTCAGTTGAGAATATTTAAGACTGTCTGTATAAACCTGGCGTTATCCGATATTGCAGCTGAATAAAGGAGTTATATTTCATTAAAACTACAAGAGACATGGCTATTTATATTTATTATGGGGCTTAGGAAATGTATGGAACAAGCACCGTAGGATTTTATTTAACTGAAAGTGATATACATATTTTTTTTTTTTTTTTTTTTTTTATTACAGCTTCTACGTGCTTTCTGCAGTTTTTGCCCGTTAAAAATGTACCGCTCATGCTAATCAGCTGTTCCTTGCACCAAGGGCACTAAGCTATCAAGTTTTTTTTCGAACAAATTCATTAATATTAGTTACGATGATGATTTGAGTGATACAAAAGCCATTTTCATTAAATAAGATTTTAAAATTCGCCATGAAAAGGAATCAGTATAACGAGGTTATCTCGTTACAGAAAATACATTCAATGTCATCTATGCAGACAAAAATCTACAAATATGACACGGAAATAGTTCTGACTCTAATTATATATCTAATTATTAATGAGAAATATATATCTACACACACACACTCACACACACACACACACACACACACACACACACACACACACACACACACACACACACACACACACACACAACACACACACACACACACACACACACACACACACACACACACACACACACCACACACACACCCCACACACACAGACATGAAAACAAAGATAAAAGGAAACAGCCACAATAAGAAGTAAAACTGAAACGTTACGTTTCGAATTCTTTAAATTTCAGCATCTAACATCGTCGTTAGTTAGCAAAAGCTTCCGTAGACTCTTTGACCTTGACCTCGCCTCCTTGGACTCGATCCAGATTATGTTCTTATGCCGTACATCCCCTTTATAATTCTCTCTCCAAATCCATTTCTATTACTTGATGATGATTTCCAAACATAATGGATACGTTTAAATTCTTATTGTGGCTGTCTTTCCTTCACACACATACACACGCACGCTTGCACGCACGCACGCATGCACGCACTCATACACGCACATATACAGAAACATGTATGTGTGTGTGTGTGTGTGTGTGTGTGTGTGTGTGTGTGTGTGTGTGTGTGTGTGTTGTGTGTGTGTGTGTGTGTGTGTGTGTGTGTGTGTGTGTGTGTGTGTGTTGTGTGTGTGTGTGTGTGTTCATTCCACTGCAGAGCATCACTATTGAGAGGTTTGACAGCACCACCCTTGCCTGATTAGATGTCTTACCTAATCAACACTTGTCGCACGGCGGCGATATTGTAGTGAACTCTATATTTTTTCTATGTTTTAAATGTAAACAAATAAAGAAATAGTACAATATGCCTTTAAAAGCATCCCCAGATGTTAGCGGGTCACCTCAGGGTAACGACCTTGTTTCACCTTTCCCGCCAGGTATCAGTCATTAAGGCGAGATGAAATATGTTCTTTAACGCTTTTATTTACTTTTATTTTTATCTGCTCGCGTTTTAGTGTGAACATCATTTTATGTCATTTTTATGTTATTCCATTGCACCCCATATTCATCTTATTATAGTGCTTATCTTGTGAAATCAAGGCGAATCCTAAAAAACACACGAGCCTGTTAGGAGCCTGTCAGACCATGCTTAATTTTTTCTCTTCTTTTTTTTTTTTACCAACCTCCGCTGGCCTGACCTGATGTGCAGGGGTCACACAGTAACAGAGAGCACTGGCCGGACATCTCTCTAGCTAACCACAGTTAGTATGCGCAGGCAATGCTCCTCTAAGCCAGAGATCCGAGGACGGAAGACTGCAACGGGGCATTGACCTGACATATTAACCAGGGAGACGAAGGCACACCTTTTTAAATAATTTGTAGCGTGGCATATTTTTTGTGTGTATCCGGCTCGCTGTGGAACACCAGTGTGACAGTGTAAAGATAAGTGTTGTGTTTTGTTATAAGAAATATTAATATTACAAATGTACAGCTGTTATATATAAGCAAAGCCGAGAAATTAGTAAATGTTTTAAAATGTTCTTGTTATTTTATGTTACCTATTATTCTTATTAAGGATTTGTGCCCAGGCTCCTTCTTTTTCATATTTTTTTTTGTTTTATTTTGTATTCGTAGGTGTCACAAGTACAGTTTTGAAAATGGCATCAGAGAAAACGAGGGCTGTGTAAAGGAAAACGGGGCAGCCTAGTGTTTGGAAACCTTCAATGGTTTAATAGCTCAGTTTTATGTCATTATAGTTCTTTTTCGTTCTTCTAGTCCTAAACTTTTATTTTTTAGTTACAATATTTATCCCTGGCCCACCGTGCCCTCGGAGGGTTCTTACCGCTCGGCCCGCTCCGACACGAAAAGCCCAAACAGAAATAATAAGCATTGTGGTAGTTGACTCTCTCAGGGTCACTTCCCGCTTACTGCAGGGTTGCCTTCACTACAATATCCCCTACAACACCTGCGTTTGACTTCTCAAGGCGATATGTCGTTTTCCCGCCGTGAGATCGGACTCAAGCCAGCAGCACAGACATTTTTACGACTGCCGCGACTGGGAATTGAACTCAGGACCATAAGGGCCTGAGTCCAGTGCTCTAACCACTGGACTATCGCGGCAGTCCATATATATATGTGTCTGTGTATGTATACATGTGTGTATGTGCGTGCATGCGTGTATGAGTGCGTGCGTGCTTGCGCTTATATATATGTATATATATATATATATATATATATATATATATATATATATATATATATATACACGCACACACCACACACACACACACACACACACACACAGCACACGCACACGCACCCACACACACCACACAAACACACACACACACACACACACACACACCAACACGCACACACCAACACACACACACACACACACACACACACACAATAATATATATATATATATATATATATATATATATATTATATATATATGTATAAATGTATGTGTTAGTGTGTGTGTGTCGTGTGTGTGTATCTACACACACACACACATATATATTACATCCATACATAGTTACATCCAATATAATATATATAATATATATATATATATATATATATATATATATATATATATATACATATATATATATATATATATTATATATATATATATATATTTATATATATATATCAATATATATATTATATATATATATATTATATATATATATATATATATATATATATATGTAGTGTACGGCTGCGCACATCGCCGACTCTACGGTCGATCTCGCCTGGACTGACATCGTCCTCGGGTGCCGAGTGGTTGAGGCCGGGTCTTTACCATGCCACATGCCTGCCTCCTCTACCACGGAACAAAGGACGGGGGGGAACTCTGAAATCTGCCTTGACTTGGATGAGCTCCCGGCTCCGCTTCACCAACGAGCGGCGTTTTAAGAAATTATGCAGGTTATAAAAAAAACCAACGAAAGAAATTTTTTTAACCAAGGCCGTTTTTTGGTGGTGTTAAGTCCCCGAAAAAAGAAAAAGATTTTTAATTTCCCCCAAGCCCCCATACTGTTATTTACGCCCAAAATGTACATTTTTCGCGAAAAATTTAAAATCCGTTTTCCTGTATTTTTTCCCTTTCCAAGTGCCAAAAATAGCCCTGAAGGGAGTTGCGTTTGATATTTTTTTTCTCTCCCTCTTTTTTTCCGGTTTTTTGGGGGTCGTTGGCTTGTTTGGACTGCCGGACTACGGGTTGGTACCCCCACTCTTTTTTTGCTATTTTTCTTTTTTTGCCCCGCCTGGGCTGGCCCTGAGGGTCTTTTTCGGGTTAAAAAAACCCCTATTTTTTGTGGGGGGGAAACATTGGGGTCCTGATTCTGTTGTCTGGGGTCCCGTTCTCGGTGTGCCGCTTGGTTTCTTTGTGGATTTCCTGGGGCCCCGCCAATTTGCCGATTTTGTCTCCGGCAAGTATTCTTTTTTGGGTTTTGTGTGTAGGAGCACCTGGCCCTTTTTTTGGCTTTGGCGTTGACACCTTCATCCCCTCGGGGGGTGCACTCTTCCGCCCCAAAAGCGGCCTTGGTAACTAAAAGTGTGAGTAAAAAAGGACCATTTTCACACAGAAGGAACCTGTTGGGGACCCTCCCCCAGAGTGCCTTTCCCTTTTTTTAAAACTAATCTACTTAGTTTCCTTCCCTGCTCGGGTCACCTCCTGGGGGGAAGGTTTATTTAAATAAGTCTCGCCCAAATAATTTCAGGCCTTTTATTTTTTTATTTTCCTTTTTTTTGTCTCGATTGTTGTCTTGATACCTCCCCGACCTTTGTGGGTGTGGGCGTCCGGGTTTTTGTGGCCCCCTGTGGTTTATTTTATGTTATTTGGCCTTCGACGCTAAAATTTTTTTTATTTGTTTACACAAATGTTTTTATTCGAGTTATCACACTATTTATTTTTTTTTTTTTTTACGTTAATCCCATTTTTGGTTGGGATTACTTTCTCTACGAGATTTTTTAGGGGTTGTGTAAAACTGTTTAAAAAAAACATGGATTGGCGCCAATTAGGGGTGAAAATACATTGGGGTCATTTTGATCACTGGGGTGATTTTTCACGTGCACACCCCCCGCGTGAAAATTTTTGATGTCGCTCTATAACCTTTCCTGACTGAATTCCTTAACCCCCAATGAGGCATTTGTCAAAAAAAATATCATACTATTAAAAGCTTTTACTGGGCCCATCAAAAAACAAAAATTATTTTTCTCTTAAGTTTGGTTCAGTAAGGGTGAATGCTTGAAAATTCTTGGGCCGGGGCTTTCGAAATTCTGGTTACTCTATCTCGAAAACCCCGAAAACTTAAAAGGCTAATGTCGGATTTTTAAACTGATTCTAGAAAAAGACCCTAACTTTGCTTACCTGGTTTTCCCCTACCGGGTGGATGCTCAAAAAGAAAGGGGAAAAGGAAGAATTTTTTTATCTTTCGTTTTTTTTCCAAAAACCTCCCCCAGACGCTACCTACGCTACTCCCTTTTTAATATACCCCTTACACATCCAAAATTCAGCACATACACCTTACTTTTTCCCTTTCCCCCTTTTTTCTACAAATTAAACACCCCCATACAAACCCAAAAACGGGTTTCCCCAACTACTAATCGGGTTGTGGCAGCGTGCCGAGGCCTGGAATCTACATTTGTTCCTAGACAAACTTTTCCTTAATAAATCTATTTCTCGGTTTTGGCCGAACTCAAAACCCAAAATAGTGAATTTTACTGGGGCACGCCCCCCTACAATATATATTTTAAAAATAATATATTATATTATATATATAAAATTATATTATAAAATATAGATATTATATATATATTTATATATTATTTTATATTATTTTTGTATTTATATATTTATATATATTATGTATATTTTGTATAAAATTTTATATATATATATTATATATATATTTTAATTTTATATGTTTATATTTATTTTTTTTTATTATTATATTAAAGTTAGTTATTTTTATTGTTTTTAATTTTTATATTTATATGAATATATTATTGTATTATTATTAATATATGTTTTAATTTTATCTATATAATTTTATGTATATATTATTATTTTTATAAAATATATATATTTATTGTAATATATTATATATATTATGTAAATTATAAATTTATTAATGTTATATTATATTTATAATATATATAAATTTTCATATAAATATATTATATATCATTATACATATTAATTTACTATATACTTATATATTATACTTAAAAAATATATATATAAATATATACATTTTATTAAAATTTTCTATTACATATATAATATTATATAAAAAACGATACATAAAATTATATTATCTTTTTAAAAAAATTTAATATAAAATATAATATATAATAAAAATTAATAAATAAAAACTATATATAAAATAATTATAATAATATATATAAAATATTTTAAATATATCTATTATTTTACTATTTTTACATATAATTAATATAATATATATAATTTAAAATATTTTAATATACATTTTAATATTAAATATATATAAATATTATACATAAATTAAAAAATATAAATATAAAAATTTTTTTAATATATATATAATATAATATATAATATATATATATATAATATATATTATTATTTAATTTGTCGGGGCGTAACCCGTAAAATTCACATGTCTGGTTGATTGGGGCTCCCGAAAAAAGATTTTTTTAAAGGAAAAAATTCGCTGCAGTGAACAAATGTAAGATTCCGGCCTAGGGCCGCTCCCACCCCCCTTGTGGTTGGGGAAACCGTGTGTGTTGTGTATGGGGGGGGAATGTTGTAGAAGAAGGGTGGAAAGGAAAGGGGCGGGGTTGTGTGAATTTTTGGGTGTGTGTGTGTATATTGAAAAAGGGGGATAGGGGCTGAGCGTCTGCGGGGCGTGTTTGGAAGAAAAAGGGAAATCTAAAAATTTTTCCCTTCCCTTCGTTTGGCTCCCCTGCTGGGAGTGGGACCGGTTAGCAAGTTTGGTCTTTTGAGTATAGCTTTTAAAATTCTCCATTCTCTGCCTTCTTTAAACCTTTTAGGGTTCAAATAGAGTAACCGCATGTGCGTTAAAGGGAAACCCCCGCCCAAATAAGTTTTAAACTTCAGCCTTATCTGACCAGAACTTAAGATGTAAAATAATTTTTTATTTTACTGGACCGGTGAAAGCTCTACGATGTATATATTTTTTTTATTTAGCAATCGCCCCTTGGGAGGTCAAAGGAACAGTCCCTGGGGAATGGTTAAGATCGTCATACCAATTATCCAGCGGGGGTGATGCCGTGAAAAACACAAAATGCTCAAAATGTCTGTTTTTCCCCCTAAAATTGGGGTCCCAAATCCAAAAGTATTTTTAAACGTGTTTTAGCACGAACACCATCTCTGATAAGCAAATTAATCTCCAAAACCCAAAGGAGATTAACGTAAAAAAAAACAAAAAATATGTGATAAAACTCTGAA
>NW_023663068.1:0-15369 GCF_015228065.2 Penaeus monodon
TAAATACTACTGAACAGACTATTATACAATAAGCGACATAGGCAGATTTACGGACAGCATTATATACCTCTCATTTTTTCTCTGTCTCTCTCTTCCTTTATTCCCCTGTGTTGACATAAATCAAAAACATATTACATCTACACACAGTGAATTCAATATATACTGTCGCACCGATTATCCATAATTGAAAAATCCTAAAATTACTTGCACTATTAGAATAAGAAGGAAAACAAAATAGTCTTGGTATTATGTATACATCATGACTGACGCCGCACTGTTCGACAAATGTTACACTATAGTCGCAACACTGTTTCTCTGTCGCCTTCTCTGTCGAAATAACCCGTCTGGAAAGGGCCCAACCCACTTACCTGTGTTGTTTGATGGGAAGACCACATTCTAGAGCCGTCTGTTCGTTAGTTTTTTATTTTTCCAAATGGACATTAATACTGACATAACATACACCACAGTCTGACAGAGCCATTCGCGAGATACTTACAACCAATTTTTGACCAAGCCGTGATAAATTGTAGTGCCAGAAGCACGCAGTATTTTCTTCATGTTTCACACAATGCTACAGCCTTTATGCGTTACATATTTCACAATGACGAACATCACAGGAATAATTAACATTACAGCACTTTCGGATAATGTACTTCATTACGGGATGCAGTTGACTAGATCACGCGTGTTCTCGATACGCGTCAGGGCTCTTTAAAGTACTCATAGTTAAGGAAACCGGATAGAATCCGTAACACTGGCGGCCGGACCCATGTGACGGGTGCTGGTTTAACGACGCCACTGTAAATAAGGTTGAAGCCTGCCGCCACCACCACTACACGAACAACCTTCTGCTTTCTTGAAGAATTTCGTTCCAGCACATTCTCGGATATTCACAATGTCTAATACACCGTTAGAATTCTCTCGCAGGTAGATCACTCGTCACTGTGCAATTCAGAGAGCTTTTCTAGACATGTTCACAGAGAGTCCCATTTGCAACATAATCAGCACAGTCTGGGCGCATATCTGGTTTGACGCATCTGACGCTAGACACAACCTGCGCCGTCCTTGCGCCGCTCATCACTGTCATAAGTCGGTCTGACTCCCTTGCTGGGCTCAGGGAGGCGCCGTCCTACACAGGTAAAAAAAATGACACGCTGGGAGTTCGGACCGTCACAACAAACGCACGTGCTGCTACTGACTCTCAGAATCCCCGAGACCTGTGGTGACTCCCAGCCAACCAGAACCTCTCTAAGGTGAACCGTCCATCCAGCTGGGCTCTCGCCCTATTCCCGCCCACCAGCCCCCCCGCCCTCTTCTATCACACCAGATTCTAAACTCGTCCCTTATACTGTACCTTCGACAGACCCGTCCTCACCTCCTTGCCACTTGCTTCGGATCTCTCACTGTTCGTCCTCTTTCTTGTCATAAGAACTTATTCTGGGATCAACTTTCAGCATCACCGCCCAACCAGCGCACTCTCCAATCAGATCTCTTATTCGATCTTAACCTTTTTCGCCACATCTCTCTCCGTCGCGGCTACTGTGCTCCGTCCCTTATTATCAACGTATAAAAAAAAACCTGTCTCGTGCCTGCCGTTCAGCTATACACTTCCAGAGGTTTATCCTATTATTTCTAGATTGTTTTTTATGGGTATTATTCATCCATCTCACCAGCCTGAAACTCTAAAGTTGCTACTTCTCGGTCAACCTTAGTATATTACCCGGTTTGCACATCAGCTGTTTAATCCGTCGACATTAGACTGCAGACGTGGCC
Source organism: Penaeus monodon (assembly GCF_015228065.2). Taxonomy (NCBI): domain Eukaryota; kingdom Metazoa; phylum Arthropoda; class Malacostraca; order Decapoda; family Penaeidae; genus Penaeus; species Penaeus monodon. The sequence goes on from NW_023663068.1 coordinate 1,774, forward strand.
ATGAGGTGAGACACCGAACTCATCAGTTTGTAACCTTAGTTGTGCCTATTCTAAAGCTGCGATTCTTGAGCACTATTCAAACAATTTAAAAAGAATCTATTGATTGAAAGAAAGGAAAAAAAATGAAACAGGTCGTGAATAATCAAAAAATTTGGTCCCAACGCAAAAAAGTTTGATCCTTAAAACCATTTTGGACAGTTGATGAGGGGGGATGGGAAAAAAAAAAAAACCGCATAAACTTTTAGATTTTTTAGTTGTTTTTATTTTAACACCAATCAATTTTTCACTATCAAAATAAAAAAGGGTTTTTTTTTTAAAAAGGATTGCGTAAAAAAAATAAAGGGGAAAAAAGCTGATAAACAAGGATAAATTTTTTAAAGGGGTTGGGAGGGGACGAAAATACCTCATACAATGAACTAACGATCTTTCCACAACAAACCCACACACACACAAACATATTTTTATTATTTAGTTTAAAATAAAAAATATTAAAAAATATTTAGGGGGTGTATTATATAATAATTATTAAAGTGGTGTGTAAAAAAAAAAAAAAAAAAAATATAATATATATGTATTAATATATATAATTACATAATAATAATATATAAAAAATTTATAAACCCAAAAACACAAAATATAATAAATTATATATAAAAAAATATTAATTTTATATATTATAATATAATATATTTTAAATTATATATTATATATATATATATATTTGTGTGTGTTTTTTTTGTGTGTGTGGTGGGGGTGTGTGGTGGGTGTTGGGGGTGTGTTTTGGGGTGCGCGAATTATACATAAAAACGAAACCACACACATTATAAAAAATACTATATTATATAATTATAAAAAATTATATATTTATAATATATATTTAAAATAACATTATATATACAACACACAAATTGTATATTTTTATAAACATATATTATATTTTATTATATTAATTATATATATATATTTATATAAATAATATTAAACATTTTTTAAATTATACATATTTTAATTTGTACTATGTGTGTGTTAATATAATAATCTGTTGGTGTGTGTGTGGGTGAGGTGTGTGATTTTGGGGTGGGGGTTGGTGTGTGTGTTGTGGTGTGTGTGGGTGTGTGTTGGTGTTGTGTGTGGGGGTGTGTGTGTGTGTGTGTGTGCGGGCACTTACACGCCATGATTACTGTTTCATTATCGTAATTCTTTATCACTTTCGTCATCATACTTATCAAAATTTGTTGCTATATTATCATTTTTTTTTCGTAGTGCTAATGTTTTTTTTATCTTTTTATCATTACAATAATCATCAGGTTGCTTTAAATACTAAAAAAACACTTACATACCTTCCTATAAATACAAGGTAAGAAAAAATCCAAAAAAAATACATCAATATGTTAGGTTAACTTTTGGCCAAATCATTTCTATGAATTTCTATCCACTCCCTTGTAACTGAGGGGAAATTTAAAACCAAAGATGGGTTTGTTTAAATGTCTTCTCTTACGGTCAGTTTGCCAAAGAATTTGGGAAAAAGATAGGTAAAAAAACCCCACTTTTGGTTTAGGGATACAATACCCCAAAGGGGCGCCAGTTGAAAAACACAAAAATTAAAAAATTTAAATATGTACCCCCATTTTTTTTTTTTTTTTTTGGGGGGGGGGGGGGACGCAGACACGAAATGTTATTTATTATCAAAAAATGGGGTTTTTCTTCATTTTCCCCGCTTCGTCATTAAACCTTTCTTAAGAGGGGTGACGATTGTTTTTACAACGGGAGTTTTATGGGCTTTTTTATATTTTTTTTTTTGTTTTTTTGCTAAAAAACCTCCTGATAAAGGGGATAAAAAAAATTTTTGCCATAAAAAATGTAGAAGTATAATTTTTATCTAGTTTAGTCCTTCATTTACCACCCACGCTTTTACACAGGGCCGGGAAGCTGCTTTGATGTAGGGTAATACTTTATGTTAAAATTATATAACGGGGACTAATTTTTTAGTATATAAAATGAGGAAAAGTATTAATATTACTTATTCATTTCCCTTCCGGGCTTTTTTCGGCGTAGTCAGGATTGAAAAATTTATTTTATTATCATAAAAAAAATCGCATACCGAATTTAGATAAAAAATAAGTATATCTTTTTTGTGAAAGGGGTGAGATAAAATTTTTATCGACATAATTTGGGGGACCCATGTTTAGGGGGCCTAAGGCTGTACCCGTAAAAAATTTAAACCCTTCATTACAGAGGTCTACTTATTTTTTTTCACATGCAATAAAACTTATATCCAGCCGGCGGTCATAACGACGTTTTGTATTTTTCTTGTTTATTTGAGACATTGATTTTTTTCCCTTTGTAAAAAAGTTTAGTTTTTGAGTTTTTTTCGGCAAAACCAAGTCCCTTTTTCAAAATTCTAAAAGCTGGACCTAAAAAAAAATCATCATTACACTTGGGAGGAACTTCCGTAGATTTCTTCATTCCAACGCCCATGAAAGGCTCGGGTAATATTAAAGAAAGTGGTTCGCGACGTCCACCCTAAAAAATCAAAAAAAACCCAAAAAAGCTTTTTCCTGTCATATCTAAACCCGGGCTAGTTCCCTTCAGCCCTGGCAAAAATGTTATGCCTTATCTTGCTCTCCGAATAATCGAAAAAAATTTGGGGGATCCTTCCTGGGGTAGTAAAATGGTCACGGATTTTGTCCACTAATTCCCAAGGGAAAAAATGTGCGACTTAAGATGGGGTTGCCTAAAAAGGAAAGAGGGTAAAGGTAAGGGGGGGAAATACGTTGAAACCAAATGATCTTACCCAACCAAATAAGGTTCTTTCTGATAGATCGCTTACAGTTACCATAATACTTTTAAAAACATCAAATCGTAGTGGCGCTGCTGAACACACTAGCAAATATCAAGAAATTTTTTTTCCCAAAATGGATATTATGAATTGAACACCTTCCACAACTTGTGTATTTAAATGTGGGAAATATAAAAATAAGGGTGATAATGAACATGAATTGGGAAAAAAAAAGTCATTTAAAGGCCGAATAAAAAGAAATAAATTTGGGGAAATATGTCAATTAAATCTGAAGGGAAATGAGATTGAAGTGGATTTTATATATAAATATGGTCGATTTTTTTTATATAAAAATTTATATATATATATAATATATTAAATATATATATAATTATAAAATAAAGAGGATCTCTATTAAAAGTAATCGTTATTCTTCAAGATTTCCCTAATTTTCGGCAATTTTTCTACCAGCAAAGCTTTAAAAAATAAAATGAAAGTGGGGTTTTGTTTGAAAAAAAATTCATGTGGCCCAAATATGGTTTTTTTCATTATCCAATCTTTCAATTATTTCCCTTGTGGCTTTTGAGTGTTTTTTTTTCAGTATGTATTTGTATTTTTGTTGTGTGGCGCGTATGTCTGTGTATTTTTCGTATTTATTACATACTATGTTTGTAGGTATTCATGTAAACATTTATGTATTTTTGCTTTTATGGAAACCCCGGTTATGCACATTTAAAGGGGGAGTTTAAAAACAAAAAAAGAAAAATGTAAAATATTTCCCTAATGAAAAAGAGCATGAACCCCTTTTTTTGAGAATATACCAAACAGCCTGGTACATTGTAAAGCAAAAAACATGTTAAAGTAGCTTTATCTTATCTTTTTAGGGTTTTTTTATTTTTTCTATATAATGATTAAGGTTTTCATTTTTCTTTTTTTTTGTTTTTATTTTTAAAAAATTTTACTGCTTTTAAGGGTTAATTTTATATATATTAATTTTATTTTATAATATATATATTAATAAATATATATATAAATTTTTGTTTTTTTTTTTATTTTTTTTATATAAAAATGATAATTATACCATTTTTGTTTCATAATACACACCAATGTAATTGTATGTATATAATAAAAATATAATATTATATATATATATATAATATATATATATTATATATTTTATAACATAAAAAACACTTAGGTGTTTTTTTGTGCACTTTTTTTTCATCCCAAAAAGGATAATAAATATTATAAATTAATAAAAATTTTTTTTATAATTTTTTTTTTATTATAATTATAATAAATTTATATTTATTATATATATATATATATAATTATATTATATATTAAAATTATTATATTACAAATAAAAATTTTTACATTTTTTATAAACCTCAAACTAACCTTCATAATAATTTTAAATTTTAAAAATTAATTAAAATATTTAAATTTTATGTTGTATGATAAAATAATAATAAATATAAAATTATAATATAACCGATAAAAAAAATTGGTTTTTATTTTAATATATAAAAAAAAATTTAAAATCCTTTTTAACATAAAAAATTATATAGACCTGAAACCTGCATTCGGTAAATGTATCGCAAAACCACCCCCGGGTGTTTAACGGTTTGTTTTTAAAATCCCCCAACGAGAGTGGAGAAGGGAGCAAAAGATTTTCATAAATTTTACGAAAAAATTTTTTCGGAAAATGAGGGCCCTTTCCCTGGTTGGGATTATTTTTTTACGCTGAAAGAAAAGGAAACAAGATGATGAGAGAGGAAAAAATAAAAGGGGGATCCCTGGGATTTTTGGCATTTGGGGCCAACCATATATCCCGCCCTAATGGAAACTAATTTGTTTTTTTCTTTTTACTAATTGTTTTATATTCAAAATTATAATTAAAAAACAAAATTTTTTCATAGGTGTTTTATTAACAGGTAAAATAGAGTTAAATAAAATGATTAATCTTTTTTATCTTCCCAAAATAAAAGGTAGAGTGGATGGGATTATATATATCGTATGTATCTTTATATTTCATATATATATATATGTATTTTATAAAAAAAGATACATAAAATGTATACATATATATTTTTTAAAATACCCACCACTTCCCTTTGTTTACAATATTTTGTAATATGTATATGTTTTTATATATATTTTAAAAATTATTATTTATCAAAAAAAATAAATATATTATAATATATAAAATTTTATAATAATATTATATAATATATATATAAGCACCCCACACACACACAACACCCCAACGCAACGCAACGCACACCCAGCGCACCCGCACACACACACACCGCGCGGGGTGTAATATGTGTAAAAATGGTTTTTATTTAAAAAATATTATATATTTATAATATTATTAATTATTATAATATAAATAATATATTTTTGTGTGGGGGGTTTTTGTGGGGGGGTTTTTTTTTTTTTTTAATCTTAAAATTTCAGCCTGGCTGAGCGCTTTATCTTCGAAGGGTTAAAACGAAAGAAAATTTGGTTCGCTTCTTGGGGTTTCCCAAAATTTTTTCTGTACGTTTTCAAAAAAAAATTACGACTGGCTTAAAAGGTATATTAATAACCATGGTAATTTAACCCCATACTAGTGTCTTTTTTTTAGTAATTTAAAATTTAAAAAATTTAAAAAATTTCCTTGTTCCTAGGCTATCGGGGAAAAATATACTAAGGTGTATTTTTTGGTATAAATTTTCGTCAAAGAGTTCCCAAAAACAAAACCCAAAATACTAACAACCCCCAAAATTCACAAAGTTTCGTAAAACTCACAAGAATATTTCTGAAAAAATTTTTAAAAAATCTGACATTCAAAATAATGTTCTTGACTTAGGTCTGTTTAAAAACCCCGTCACTAAATTCTCAGCACGCACGAATTTCCACGTTTTTTCCCAAAAAAAACATCGCTTTTTCCCAAAACGGGGCTGTCATGCTTTTCCCCGGCGCCTGTGTTTTTCCTGAGTTGGGGCCAAAGGGAGACAGGAAGACCAAGCACAAGGAAGAATGGGATCGAGAAATTTTCCCCCCACGATTGGTTGTTGATTCAAATCAGCTCCGTGTGCGCGCCAATGTATCGCTCCTGGATTGATGACTTTGCATCGGCCCCGAACAAATTTGATGTTGATTTTAGATTAGTGTACAGCCTGTGAGACAGTTTTGAATTTTGTTGTTTTTATCTTTTTGTTGGAAATACGTACCTCCATCACTTTCAAAAAATAAGGTATAAACGACCATTCCAGGATTTTAAAACAAAAATGTGTTTTAATTAGGTGTGTAAGACAGGCAAATAAGTCATGAACATCTATCATCTTAGGGGTGCCCGTTTTTCCCACTGCATATAACCCTTTATTTTCAAGGGCTTTTTTTTAAATTAATAAATATTTAAGTAGATATCACACACCCACAAAAAACTTGAAATTAACCAAACTTTAAAACCCCCTTTATTTAAATCGGCTTTAAGAAAAAACCCTCTAATTAAAAGACCATTTCGTTAACCCCGGTAAGTGTAAGCCTTTAAAAAGGGTATTTAAAAAACAATAAAAAAAAATTTTAAAAAAAGTCAAATAATATTACAAAACCCAAATTTTAAAAAAAAAAAAACACCTTTATAAATTTTCGTGCGCTAAATTTGCTCAATTTAAAAAAGCAATGTGATCTAGAATAGAGACGAACCCTCAAAACATACTTTTTTCCCCCTAGTGAAAAACTTTTCAGAACAAAAAATGTAAAAAACCATTCCACCCAAAAAAAATACACTCAAAAAAGTTTTCCAATCTCAAATTTTCTGCATTCCTTTTGAAAAGTCGTTTTTTTTCACAATTAGTTTTAAAACCAGCCGCCCCTAGAAGATGGTTAAATTTTATTATTATACATATATATTTATATATATATAGGGTTTTTTTTTTGTGTGTGTGTTGGGGGTGTTGGTTTTTTGTGGGTGGTGTGCAAGGGGGCGCGCGCGCGCCACACACACACACAATATATGATATTACCCCCCACACACACACACATACACAAAACACAACACATATTTATATATATTAATATTAAAAATTATTTAATATTATTAAAATAAAAATATATAATATATATTTTATATAATAAAAAAAGGAGAGAGAGAGAAAGCGGATAAAGGAAAAAATTTTGACGGGACTATTTGAAAATATGCAGGTTGGTTGCGTTTAGAGGGGAAAAATGAAACTTTTTGGCCCTTAGCTCGGTTTTCTGTTTACAATTTAGAAAAATTTTTACTATCATTATTTTTTTAATGTATAAATATACCTTCCCTACCGATGTAGAAACGAAATTGCCATGGCATCTCCTAATATATTATAATAAAATATATTTATATATATTTTATTATAAATTAATATATATATATATATAATATATTATATTAAATCATTAAAGTTTCGAGGGGCATTTCCCAAATCATAAACTGTTTATAATACACTTTGGCAATACCCTCTACAGCTAAAAAGTCTTTTCTACTATTACATGGCATGGACATGTGTTAAATTTTCTACAATTTCATTATTAACGACAAACCCGCCAATGAAGTTGATCTTGTATCCCCTAAATAAGGGGTGTGGTATTGGTTTTTTGGCTATACTGTTAACCTAAAAAAATGCCTATCAATGGGTTTTCAGTGGGAAACTTCTGATAAGGAAACAACAAAAGAAAAATTTGGAAAAAAAGGGAAAAGGTCAACGGATATGGGAATCTGTCTTACCCCAAAAACCTCGGTGGTTAGTGTATAACCCGGTGGTTGTATTAAAAGAGTAATTTTTAAATTTTTGCCGAGTACTTTATGGTTTTTTTAAAATTCAGAAAATACTTCCACCCAAAAAATCAGATTCGAAAGAGCTCTGCAGCAAAAAATTTTTTTAACCCCTAGCTCAGGGATTTTCAAGCAAGCCCTTTTTTAAAAATTTATAAGAGATTTTTTACATTTTTTTACCTTAAGGATCATGAAGGAGTCAGGAAATACGATTTAAAAAATCATTACTAAATCACGGGTGCTCTTGCAAGAATGTCCTTGTCGTAAAAAAAAACTAAGGCAAAAAACCCGTTTCTGGAACATATATAAAACCATGAAAGAAATGTAACGTGACCACAGAGCAAGCATACTAATTATTTAAAACATGTGTAGAAAAGCCTTCAGCACCAATCCCCATTGGGAGTAATGAGCAAAAACAAATTTTATCATGTCCTTTTAACCGTCATCGCCCCCTTGCAACAAAAGATCAGTTGTAAGTTAGATAATACCCTATTTAAAAACTTTATAAACCGAAACAGTAGGATAACACCGATGAAATGACGGTGAATAGTGTATTTTAAAAAGTAAAATGTGGGTTTTTTTACTAAATGCCCACTGGGGAGGGGCTAGGGAGTTGCTTGTCAAGGTGGGGATAAACTTTTTCCCCTTTTCCCACTTCTCTCAGGCAAGAGAGGAGACGGGTTTAAAAAAAAATCTAGAGGGGCTTTATTACACAACTTAAATTTTGGTAAAAAGGGCAGCTGCGTGTTCGTAAAATTTTTCTTTCTTCTCCTGTCATCAAAAGTGAGAAACAAAAACTAAGTAAAAATTTTTGTCAGACGTGTTTGAAACTAAAATACCCAACAAGAGAAAAAAACAAAAATTTTAGACACGTAAAGGAAGTAATAAGGAAGGATATTAAGTAAAAACATAGTTAATTTTCGAGCGCGTCCCCGGGGAAAAAAGATCAAACTTGACACACAACCCAAAAAAATATGGTGGGTTTGTATTTGGGGTGCTGAAAATTTTGTGTACAGTGCGTGGTGTTGGTTGTGTGTGTGTTTTTGTGTTGTGTGTTTTTGTTTTGTGTGTGTGTGTGTGTGTGTGGTGTGGTTTTTTGGGTTTTTTTTTTTTTTTAGGGTGTTTTAATTTTTATAAGAAAAATTATAAGTATTACTTTGTATGAAAATTTTAAAATTCATAAAGTTTAATTATATATTAAAATATATATAAATTTTATATATATATATATTATATATAATAATATATATAAAATTTACTATGAAAACTCCAGTGGGCCCTAGGGAACCGGGTTTAAGCATACAAAAAAATTCATTCAAAGCTGCAAATGCTCTTTTCTTCTAATGTTCCTACTTCTTTAACGCTTGAAAACAACGTGATAACTTGGAATCCCCGACTTGAATTTGCATATGAACCTTAAAAAAAAAAAAAAAATGAAAATATGAAAGTTCCCCCGGCGATTACGGATTTAAATACTCTCAAAACTTAAATCCCTTTTTAATGTCGGAATTCCCATGCGTTTCAACCCTCAAGCAAAAATGGTGGCCGTATGTAAGCTTTTTCGGGATGTTTTTCGGTCTATTTTTTTTACCGAGAATTTACTTTAGATGATAGGGTCTGTGTGTCGGGTAGCGGGAAGTTTTATTACTCAAATGTACATTTGACATGATCTCTTTTATTTTTTTTTTTTTTTTTTTGTAACTGTCACCAAACTTTTCGAAAAAATATTTTTTTTGTATTTAAAGCGTCCAAACCCTACATTCTTACTGAATTATATCCAGATCATGTTGGGAATTTCGATTTATTTTTCCCCCTTTCCGAATGAAATTTTTAATTTTTGTTTTTTTTCTTTAAAAAGTAATATTTACCCAATCATACTTTATACATAATTTTTGCGAACCGCCAACGGAAACCCCCCTACGTGAAAGGGATAGAAAAAGAAATTTAATACATGGTGAAGCTGTACCCCACCACCCCCGCACGCACACACACACACACACACACACAGACGAAAGCCTTTGTTCCTACTAGAAGGAAAAAGGGAAAGACTTGGACATTTATAAACACTTCAACGTTTATGGCCCTTCCCTTTGGGTTTAAACTGAATATATGTTTTATAACCTGTCGATTTCTCATCGCTGACGCATAACTGTAGCAAAACCAAAATGTTAGTTGGAAAAAAATTGTAGTGAATCGAATGAGGAAATTTTTTTTAAAAAAAATTACAAGTTAAACCACCCCCCCCTAAGCAGTTCTACCGTTAATTTTTGATTTTGATTTTAATTTGAGCCTTATGCTGCCGGAAGCTTGACAAAGGGGGAAGATTCCCCTGTGAAAATCTGTTCCAATATCAAAAGTTCAAAACTCCAAACGTCTCAGAGACATTTGGACAACCTACTCTAACGTTTTCATTTATCTTTTCTATTTTTTTTTACTTTTCTTCGTAAAAATTGGTTTCCTTTAAGATCAGCATTTTCGTTGAAACTATTCTATCCATCCCTCTCGGTATGTGGGGTGGAACAGAAGCATATCCGATCACATTCTACCCAATTCATATTCTGGGATTAAATTTTACCAGCTGTTAAGCAGTTGAGAAGTGCAGTTCGTGTATCTTCCTCATATGCTAAAAGATGCAGATATTTCAAATTTATAAAAATTCTCTTCAAAATTAATTATCTGAAATTTTTCCCCTTGGTGATCTCCCGAAATTGGCAAAATTTTATTTAAACGTAGGAATTTTACTTTAACTACTCCCCTCTTTTTTGTTTGAATATTTTCCTTTAAAACTTTTAAATAAAAAAGTGATTACAAAAAAAGTTTCCCCTGGGGCCAAAGTTAAGAATCTTTTGATAAAAAATAAGTGTAGTTCAGTGGTAACCTTTTTGTTGGTTTGTTTAGGTCTGCGGATTCGCTTAAATCCTTGAGGGGCATGTATTTTATTAGAATTTATCTTTTTAGCCATACTTCCTTTTAGGGGTCCGGATAGTTAAATTTTGGCCTTAATTTTTCCAAACAGTATTTTGTAAAATTTGATTTCTGAAACCCCTTTAATTCTATGGCGACGTAATGTAGTAAAGCCTTTTTTTCACTGCACCAATGTAGTCTTTTTTTTTTTTTTCCTTACGTTTTAGTAACTTACCAAATTTACTTCCATTTTGTGTGTGTTTGTGTGTGGTAAGTATTTATTATATATACTTTTTTATATAATAAAATTAAAATATATATATTATATATATATAAAAAAAATATATATATATACCAAAAACACACACACCAACCCACCACACACACCAAAAAAACACCCACCCACACACAAAAATTATATATAATATATATATAATATAAAATATATAAATATTTTTATATATATATTTTAATATAAATTATTTTGTATATATATAATACATTAATTTATATAAAATATATAATTAATGTATTAATATATTTAATATGGGGGTAAAAGTGCGCACCTATATCATTATATTTTTATATTTATATATTATTTATATATATATATATATATTATTATATATATATTATATAAATGGTGTTTATAAAAATCATATATAATATTTTAATATATAAAAAAACACAACAAAAAAAAAAACAAAAAAATTAATATAATATATTAGATATAATAATATAATATTTTATATAATATGTTTTTTATAAAAAGAAAACACAATAAAAAAAAAACAACCCATTTTGGTTTAAAAATATATTTTAAAAATATTAATATATATATATTATATTATATTATTAATATATATATACACAACACAAAAAAAAAAAAAAAACCAAAAAAATAATATATTATTATATATATATATATTTTATTATTATTTATTTATTTATATATTATAATTATTTATTTTTTAATATATATTATATATAATATAATATATTATATTTTATTTTTTTATATAGTTTTATTTTTTTTTTATATATATATATAAAATATATTATAAATATTTTTTTATTTATTTTATATATTTAACACCCACACACACAAACCCCACCCCAACAGCCCTTTAAATATAATTATATATTATATAATATATATAATATATATATAATATTATATATTATATTATATATATAATTATATAATAATATTTTTATATATAATATTTAAAAAACACATATGTGTGTGTTAGGTGGGTTTTGGGGTTTTTTTATGTTTGTATTTATATTTTTCTAAATATTTATATATATATATATATATATATATATATATATATTATTATGGTTATATATATGTATTATATATTATATAATATATATATATTATATATTATTATATATTATATAATATATATTTTATATATATTTTATTTTTTTAAAATATATTTTATTTATAAAAATATAATATATATATATTATATATATAATTTTAAATATATTATATTACAAAGAGAAGAGGAAAGAGAGGGGGGGATATTAAAAAAACAAAAAAACCCAAAACCCAACCAACACAAAAATTATTATATATTAATTATATATCTATAAATTTTATATATAATATATTATATATAATTTTTTTTTTTTTTTAATAACTATTACATGATATTATAAATTTAATCTTTATTCTATATATATTTATAATATTAAAAATTTAAAATTATAATATTATATAATTTTATTTATATTATAATATAATTTTATTTATTAATTATATTTGTTTTTGGGTTTTGTGTGTGTGTGTGCGTGTGGGGTGTGGTGTGTGTTGTGTGTGTGTGGTGTGTTTTGGTTTTGGTGTGTGTGTGTGTGTGTTTATATTTATATATATATTATATATAAGATATTTAATTATATAAAAATAGATAAAAATAAAAAAATATAATTATTTTAATATATATATATATATTTAATAATTTTATTATAATTAACACATAATAATAATAATAATAAAAAAAAAATTTATCCTTCTTCTTTTTTTTTTTCTTTATATAAATTTTATATAATTATATATTATTTATTATATATATATATTATTATGTTTATATTATTATATCATATTTATTGTAAATATTATTTTTATATCTAAATTTTTACTTAATTTATATTTATTTATTATAAAAATTATTTTTTATTATATGTTTTAAAATATGTATTATTTTATATAAAAAAATTATATATATTTTTAAAATATATATATATATTAATTTATATATATTATAAATATATATATAATTTTTTTTTTTTTTTTTGTGTTGTGGTGGGTGTGTGTGTGTGTGTGTTGTGGAAATATTTGTTAAATTTTGTATATTATAAAATATATATAATTTATCCCCTAATAACAGTTAAAAAATAAATTTTTTTTTTTTTTTAAAAAATTTTTTATATATATTTTATATATGATATTAATTTTTAATTTTATATATATTATAATATTTTATTATTGGGGTGTTGTGTGTGTGGGGTGTGGTGTGTGTGTTTTTGTGGTGGTGTGTGGTGTGTGGTGTGGTTTTTGGTGTGTGTGGTGTTGTATTTAATATTTTTTTTATACAAAATATAAAAGGAAAACCCACAATTTTTAGATAAAAGGGCAACAAATTGTTTTTTTTTGAATAAATTTTTTAATTAAATATATAATACATTAAAATAAACCTACAAATGATATATTATATTATTATTAATATTATATATATATATATATAAAATAAAATTTTTTTTTTTTTTTTTATATATATATAAATTTATATTTATATATATATATATATATATATAAAATATATATAACCAAAAAAAAAAAAATAAAATTATTCATTGATATAAAATTTTAAATATATATTAAAATATATATAAATTTATATATTATAAAATAATATAATATAATGGTTATATATATAAATATATTAATTTTATTTTATTAAATTTTTATATTTTATATATTATTATAAATAATATTTTTGTGGTTGGGTTTTGGTTTGTTTTTTTTTTTTTTTATTTTTTTTTGGTAGATATTAAAAAATTTTTTGTTTTTAAAATTTTTTTTAAAAAATTTTTTTTT
>NW_023663069.1:0-15369 GCF_015228065.2 Penaeus monodon
GGACCTTCTTTTCAATCGGTGTAAAGACTTAGATAATATAGTTTTCAACAGAGACAGCGTATAGGTGAACCCTCGAACTCCTTCCATATTCTTACACAGAGCTGTAAAAATGAGAGGAAGCAGGATGAGCAGATTACGTTTTCCGGAACCGGTTTCTTACCTTGTCGTTGATAACTATCGCACGAGCGTGCTCGCCATGTATTTTTTTTAGCTGATTTACACGGAACCCCTGAAACCCATCCATGAATCCTTTAGGGACCCCAGGTAAGACCCGCTCTGTGTGTGTGTGTGTGTGTGTGGTGTGTGTGTGTGTGTGTGTATTATATATTATATATTATACATATGTATAACACACACACACACATACACACACACACACACACACACACACACACACACACACACACACACACATATATATATATATATATATATATATATATATATATATATATATATAAAATATATATATACATACATATATATATATATATATATATATATATATATATATATATATTATATATATATATATATAATATATATATATATATATATATATATATATATATATTATATATAGAAAAACTATGCGTCTTCATATATTGTTATGCAAGCAAAAATATTAGCTAAGTGCATTGCTTTGGGCAGTAGTTTTTCATAAAGATTGTAAAGTCGACCAAATGAGTCTTCATTCTCCGCCGCTTCATTTGTTGCCAAAATTACGTCATCAAAGTCCAGTGCTCAGTCACAAGGGCTCTTTACTTTTTTCATCTCCTACGAATAACTATTTTGTATAGCGGGCGGTGAGGGAAAATCTTTTTCTTTTCATTTTGGCTTCGTGTGCGCAAAATGACTCGGTGCATAGTTTGAACACAGATTAGCTGGAGAGTTCTGTCTTTCAGGGGATTATTTGTGATGAAAGAATACAGGTATAAAACACACAGACCACACAAACAGACTCATACCCACCTATTCCCACAGAGAGACAGACAGACACAGACACACACACACACACCACACACATACATACATTATACATATATATATAATGTATATATATATATTATATATATAAAATATATATATATATATATATATATATATATATATATATATATATGTATATATATATATATATATATATATATATATATATATATATATATATATATATATATATATATATATATATATATATGTGTGTGTGTGTGTGTGTGGTGTGTGTGTGTGTGTGTGGGGTGTGTGTGTGTGTGTGTGTGTGTGTGTGTGTGTGTGCCAAACAGAGAATATAAACACAAAATGATAAAATAAAATATCTTATATATATATAAAATTTAATAGTACAAAACATCTCTCGCACTCAAGTCCAGTGATAACAGACTCCACTTTACCCCACGTGGAAGGTCGGCCATGTCACAAAATCCCGCTAACACCTGGTTGGACGGATTAGTCCTATTTGGCAACTCTAATAACCCCTTTGTAATATAAGCTGAATATTTTGTCTGTAGAATTAGACAGAACCGTGCCTCCTCCAGTAAGGTACTTGTGCCACTAGCTTAAAGGTTGCAACTGTGTAACACATCTATACTCATATGCCTTGCTATATTTTGTGTATGCTATATATCTATTGCGTACCTTTGTGTATTTGTATCTTGCATATATATATATATATATATATATATACATATATATATATATATATATATATATATATATATATATATATATATATTTACTACATATTAGTGAATTATAGAATATATTATTTATTCGTGATCCGTTTATCTAGAATTGTGTGTTTTTCTCTCTTACCACATCTGTTACATATTACGGTGGTAGGAACGGATCACCCTGTAAGCTGTCTACATAGCAGCGACGGATAGAATCCCACGCTTGTATAAGGTATATGTCTTCGTTAAGACGCTCGACAAGAGCTCACAGGTCTCTGATTAGTCACTCAATATTTTTCTAAGATACGTTACCATTCAATTTTTTTTTTCCAACGAACGTGTGTCGCGTCATCACAGTAGCAATACTTCAGTCGGTGGCGGCCTCATTAGCCAAGAGGTATGTTGTCGCTGTTCATTTTAGTTCATTCACCTGTCTCATTCCTCCCCCAAATTTTTCCTTCTCTCCCTCGCGAATTTCTCCCCGAACTTTACTTTTCTATTACATTTTTTCTTTCTAAGTGACTATTGATAATATCTTTACTATTAGTGCAGTTTACGAAGTGGTATATTGTGCAATATTCTTGATATAACGAATCTGGCATAGGGTTAGTTTATTTCAACTCACGATTTTATTTTTCATGTCACCACTAAACTTCTACAGGAATTTCTTCCTTTTACTATTTTCCAGCTGAAAATTCTCTCCCTACGAATTTTCTCCATGACACGATTCCTTCACTATAATGCCATCTCACCCTCATTGAATATTTGATACTGTTTAGGAAATTCGACGTTTCCCTTAATCAGTTAATTATAGGATTAATTTCCTGATGGTATTCAGTTGTGCGATCAGAGATAATCTATAATAAATTCTATGTTTCATTATAGTTGAATATTTGCATTCCGTAGTTAATATCTTGCTTCGATGTTTATGCGTATTGCATTTTTTGCATTATTTATATTATATTGTAATATGAACTATGTGACACAACTTTTTCGCTAGTAACATGATCTGTTAATTTGGCGCTCTGACCTGAGAACAACATTTACGTCCCATAGTGACCTTACCTAATCTCACATGGCCAGTGAAATCTTGCATATCTTGTTTTTTTCTTCAGTGCTACATTCTTACTTCTTATTACTATCCTTATTCTTGTAAGGCATTATTTACTCTCATTTTTGCTGTATTATGTCTGCATAATGATTTGCTTTGCTTATTGCTATTCGTACTTTTACGATCTGACTTTTGCTGACTCCGGTCATCGATCTTTAACTCGAGACTAATTATTATAAGGTCAGATGTCTCATATCTCCAAGGGAGACATCAATTTTCAGAAAATTTATCTATTACATTTATTTTTACTTGTGATTTTCTTCAAGTTTTCTATGTTGTTTCAAATATCTTAGATGAAAAAGAGTTTAACTTGATGTTTTCACCGCATCTTTCACAATGTGATTTATTCATTACACTATTATCGTAGTCGCTTATCTTTTGTGATATTAGCTGACATTGTAATTTCAGAAATTATTTTATTGTCATTATCTTGGCATAGATTTTATTTTTATACATGTAAATTCATTCTCAGGCCTCTGCGATCTCATATGACCTTATTATTCATATTACGTCGATCTATAATCTAAAAGAAAATAAAAATAAAAAGGTATAATAACTAATACTATGATATTTTAAATGCAACTACAGAGCGAAGGTAATTATTTTCTACCTTATGCAGCTTTAAGGAGTAAAGCTTTGCTAGTTTGCTTTTTATCTCCTATTGATTTTGATCATGGCTGTTGCACATGCAACGTCCGCAACTAAACATATTGTACCGAGTTAATGAAATGCGAATTATTGTGTCAATATTTTCTATTACGCACCACGTGCTCAACTTGGAGATTCTACCAGTATTACGTAATTTTTACCCTGCATCAAGACTGCCACTCACTTTCGCACGCAAATTTTCATTAATTTCACCTGGAGGCTCCACTAACCAAACTTGCAAGATAGCATATTTTTCTCTCTCATGTAATCTCAATCTTGGTCAATTACGGCCGTGTTTATTTTGGAATGTCTCAAATAAGACGAGATTTGGTGACGCAATCTAGAGTAAGCAAGCATGGTCAATTTATTCTCATTTATTTTTATATACCCTGATCACGGCCACAGCAGCCCCCTCAGTGCAATTCATTTGAGGAAGAGATCCATCTCCGCAACGGTCCATTTTTGCCTTACTGAAGGAAGTTTTCTTAGCAGTCAGCGCCTGTATAATTGAATTTATAATTTTTTCTACATGTACACATTACATTTCGAAGGTCGTACCCTTCCTTTTATGCTTGATTATAAGAATAATGCTTGCGTGGTTATTGCTTACATGTTATATCATTTGCCATTACTGTATACTGAATATATATAATTTTCTTTGCAATGAAGACATTAATATTTGCAGATGCATCATCCCACGGCATCGAAACCATTAGAAGATGGTTTACGATTTCGTATCACTGACCACTCCTGTCACATAATTTATGTTATAACCATAATTTTATCATTCCTTTCTGTTGCTTCCGCGCTTATTCTAGAATTCCCAATAAGACGAGATTCGGTGTATGCATCCAGAAACAGGCTGCAGTTCGGTCGTTACCTAAATTTAAGTATTTCTTTATACATTATCAGTAAAAAAAACATTTCATTGAATATCTTGTTGATATACGAGAGTCTTATAGCATAATACCTATCACGCAAGAAATTCCATATCTTGATTGATTATATAAAATGATCTGCCATGTCAACGGCTAAGGTTATCAGCAGCAAATAGATTGTTGGAATGAAATATTAAAATAACTAAAACTTTAAATATTTATCAATAAATGTCTTATGATTAAAAATAAATGAAAATAAATATATAAAAAACAAAGCATAAATATTATGCTCTAAATGTATAAAATTATTGCCTAAATATTATGAATACTTAAATTTTATTAAAAACATTAGTCTCCTTCCTTAATACATTTTACAGTGTATATGGGGGAGACAAGTACATAGGTCTTTGTTTTGACAATGTTGCATACCTTTCCACTATAATGTGCAACCGTTAAAGGCTTTTCCCTTTATCTTGATACATTGATAATTATTGAGCTAGCTATGAGATTTGCGAAGTTCTGGCTTCGCCCGGGCCTTTCACTTATGTCCCGGCCGATAATTATTGAATCATTAATCATCTTATTAAATTGTAGACTGATGACCAATTATTGAATCATTAATCATCTTATTAAATGTAGACTGATGACCTGACCTCTGGCTTTGTCTTCGCCCCTTTTCATTACTTGACTACCTCGTCTTGTCTCTAGCATTTTGTGATCTAGATTTATTCTTGATTACTTACTTACTTTATGATATATGGTTATGTTGATAACTACTCAAAATCTTATGGCTTTATATTTGGCCACTCACTCAAAACCCTCATATGTTATAGATTCACTCTCCTTGGTTAATGCAAACCTCATTTTTATTGTCACTTGATCTTTTCTCAAAATCCATATGGTAACAATACTTTTCCTATGTCTCATTCGCGACTCCTTTAACCCAATTATACACCTACAGTTACCCTTCTCCTGTATGGACTGGCTTGCGATACTGCAATTGCATCGATGTGTTGCTCACGATAATCAGCCAGCTACATCGAGATTTGTATGTTACTTTTTGTGAATGACTTACATCTAAGTTTGTTTTGCTTATATTGCATGACTTCATCTTTAATGGTATTCTTGATATCACCTCATTCATAGATAATTGATTATGATGTATATACATATAGTATTTCCTCTATGTCTACACATGGGATTTCAACACTTAGTGCTCTTTTTCTGTATATCCATGATAGCTTATCAATTTCCTTAACAGTAAATTTGATGATGTTATTCCTATTAATTATTTCCCCTGTCATATATCAGTGTAAATTCAAAGCACTCAATTTCGATTTCTAGATAATGCTACGTCTTTGACATCCCCACATGTGTGCTGTGTGGTGCAGTGGTAGCGATCTAGTTTAGCAACCTGTTGACCCTGCGATCAAATCCCTCGTAGCCGGTGGATGGTAACCCCGGCCATTCCTGGCACACAGGGGGTAATTTAGAAGCAAAATAAAAATTACAGTTTGCCAAAACCAAGAATACCTATTGCAAAAAAATGGAATAAATCTAAATTTTTATTATTAATTATTACTTGCTACAAATTTTCACTTCAGGTATATAGAGATGGATCCCGAACAGGGATTTCAACCAGATATATCAACCCTGCAAAAGGCCCTTCATTCACCTTGAGCCAACAGTACTGTTCAACCGCATAGAGCCTGCATGCCAATCGAGCCATTGCTTTCCGTGCCGGTTTTGACGGAGCCGCTGATCATGGATTTTGTATTCGGTTAAAGGGCGCTTCCTTATTATTTTTTATTTTCCCTTTGCAAGTCGAGAATGACTTGGGCATCCGATAATCTCTCTAGACCTGATTGATATAGATAGATAGATAGATAGATAGATAGATAGATAGATAGATAGATATAGATATATACACACGTATATAGTATATATATATATATATAATATATATTTTTATATATATATATATATATATAATTATATTATATATACGTGTGTATATATCTATATCTATCTATCCCATCTATCTATCTATCTATCTATCTATCTATCTATATCAATCAGGTCTAGAGAGATTATCGGATGCCCAAGTCATTCTCGACTTTGCAAGGAAATAGAAATAATAAGGGAAACGACACTTAACCGAATACAAAATCCATGATCAGCGGCTCCGTCAAAACCGGCACGGAAAGCAATGGCTCGTTGGCATGCGGGCTCTATGCTTTTAAACGAAATTTTTGGGCTTAAAGGTGAAAAAGGGGCCCCTTTCCCTTTTTGTTTTATATCTGGTTGAAATGCTTTTTTCTGGATCCATCTTATTCCCCTAAGTAAAAAGTTTTAGCAAGTAATAATTAAAAATTAATAATTTAGTTTTAAATTCCCTTTTTTTGCAATAGGTATTTTTGGGTGTGGCAACTGTAAGTTTTTTTTTTGCTTCTAAATTCCCCCTGTGTGCCAGGAAGGGCCGGGGTTCCCAAATCCCCCGGGGCTACGAGGGTTTGATCGCAGGTCAAAAAGGTTTGCAAAACCTAATCGCTCCCACTGCCCCACACAGCACAAAAGTAGGGATGTCAAAGACGTACATTATTAGAAATCAAATTGATGCTTTAAATTTTTACACTAAAAAATATATGACATGGGATAATTAATGGGAATTTAACATCATAAAATTTTTCTTTTTAAGGGAAATTGAAAGCTATCATTGATATCAGAAAAAAGGAGCACTAAGTTTTTTAAAAATACCTTTTTAGACAAAAGGGGAAATACTAATATGTATTATACATATAATCAATTATCTTGAATGAGGTATATCATAGAATCCCCAATAAGATGATCAGGCAAATAAAGAAAAACAAACTTAGATGAAAGTATTCAAAAAAAATTTAACATAAAAATCTCGATTTTCCTGGCGTGATTATGGGAGCAAACACCCGATCCTTGCATTTATCGAAAAAGCCAGTCATACAGGAGAAGGGTAACTGTAGTGTAAAATTGGGGTTTTAAAGGAGTCGCAAATGAAAAATAGGAAAAGTACTTGTTACCATATGGTTTTAAAGAGAAAAGATCAAAGTGACAAAAAAATGGGGTTTTATGCATTAACAAGGAGAGTGAATCAAATTTAACAATGAGGTTCTGAGTGAGGGGCCAAATATAAAGCCATAAGATTATGAGTAAGTTTAAACATAACCATATACCCAAAAAGTAAGAAAAGTAATCAAAAATAAATTAATCACAAAATGCTAGGACAAGACGAGGTGTCAAGAAATAAAAAGGGGCGAAGAAAAACCCCAAGTCAGGTCCATCCAAATTTTAAATTTAAAAATGATTAATGATTCAAAATTTTGGGTTTCCATCAGCCCTAAAAAATTTAAAGATGTTTAAATGTTTTCAAAAATTTGGGCCGGGGACATAAGTAAAAAGGCCCCCGGGCAAAGCAAACTTCGAAAATCTCATAGCTAGCTCAATAATTTTTTCAATGTATAAATAAAGGGAAAATTTTTTAAACGGTTGCCATTTGTGGAAAGGTATGAAACTTTTGTAAAAAACAAAGCCCTATGTCCTTGTCCCCCCCATATACACTGAAAAATGTATTAGGAAGGGGACAAATGTTTTTAAAAAATTTTAAAGTATTCTAATATTTGGCAAAAATTTTTATACTTTTTAGACATAAAAATTTATGCTTTGTTTTTTATATTTTATTTTCATTTTTTTTAAATTTAAGACATTTTTGAAAAATTTTTTAAAGTTTTATTTTATTTTAATTTTTTCCCTTCCAAAAATCTATTTGCTGTTTGAAAACCCTTACCCTTTTGCCCAGGGCCGATCATTTTATATAATAAATCAAGATATGGAATTTTTTGGTGATAGGTATTATGCTATAAAACTCTCGTATATCAAAAAGATATTAAAAAAAATGTTTTTTTTACTGATAATGATAAAGAAAATTTCAAATTTGGAAACGACCAAACTGCGCCTTTTTTCTGGAGCATACCCCGAATCTCGCTTTTTGGGGGAATTCTAGAAAGCGGGGAAAGCAAAAAAAGGGTTTTAAAAAATTAGGGTTAAAACAAAAATTATTTTGACAGGAGGGGTAAAGTGTAGAAACGAAACCCATTTCAAATGGTTTCGATCCCGGGGGAAATGATGCTCTGCAAATTTAAATGTCTTCATTGCAAAAAAAAATTATATATATTTCAGTATCCAGAAAGGGGCAAATATAAAATGAAAGCAATAACCACGCAAGCATTATTTTTTAAAATAAGCAAAAAGGAAGGGTACGCCTTCAAAATTTAATGTTACTGTAAAAAAAATTAAAAATTCCCAATTTATACACCGCTGACTGCTAAAAAAACTTCCTTCAGTAAGGAAAAAATTGACCGTTGCGGAGATGGTCCTTCCTAAAATTAATTGCACTGGGGGGGCCCTGTTTGTGGCCGTGATCAGGGTATTTTAAAAATAAATAAAGAAAAATTGCCCCGGTTTTGCTTACTCTAATTGCGCACCAAATCTCGTCTTTTTTTGAGACTTTCCCAAAAAAAACCCGGGCCGTAATTGCCAAGATTGAGATTACATGAGAAAAGAAAAATTTTGTATCTTGCAATTTTGGGTTTATGGAGCCTCCAGGTGAAATTTAATAAATTTTTTCGTGCGAAAGTGAGGGGCGTTTTTGAGGGGGGAAAAAATTTAAAGAAATTTCCCGGGGAAAAATCTCCAATTTGAGCAGGGTGGTGCGTAATAGAAAATATTGACACAAAAATTCCCGCATTTCATTAACTCGGTAAAATATTTTTTGTTGCGGACGTTGCTGTGCAACAGCCATATAAAAAACCCAATAGGAATAAAACCAAACTAAAAAGCTTTACCCCTTAAAGCTGCTAAGTATAGAAAAAAAATTACCTTCGCTCGTATTGCATTTAAAATATCAAGTATTAGTTATTATACCTTTTTTTTTTTTAAATTTTCTTTTAGTTATAGATCGACGAAATTGAATAATAAGGTCATATGAATCGCAGAGGCCTGAGAAAAATTTACAGGTATAAAAAAAATCATGCCAAGTAATGACAATAAAAAAATTCTGAAATTAAAATGTCACAAATACCCACAAAGATAAGCCGCTACATAATAGGGGTAATGTAAAATCACATTGGAAAGATGGGGTGAAAACATAAAGTTAAACTCTTTTTCATCTAAGATATTTAAAACAACATAAAAACCCTTGAAAAAAATCACAGTAAAAAAAAATGTAATAGATAAATTTTTCTGAAAATTGATGTCCCCCTTTGGGAGATATAAAAACCTGACCTTATAAAAAATTAGTCTGGGTTTTAAAGATCATGCCCGGGAGTCGAAAAAGTCAATCGTAAAAGTCAAATAGAATAAGCAAAGAAAACATTATGCAGACTAATGGGCAAAAATGAGAGAAAATAATCCCTTTCAAAAAAGGATAGAAAATAAGAATAAGAATGTAGCATTTGAAAAAAAAAAAAGATTGGGGGGGGGGGGCAAGTTTCCGGGCCATGTGAGTTTAGGAAAGGCCCCCTAGGGGACGAAATGTTTTTTCTCAGGTCGAGCCCCAAAATTTTTAAAGTCATGTTACTAGCGAAAAGTTGTGTCCCATATTTTCATATTACAATTAATATAAATAATGCAAAAATGCAATCCATAAATCAAAGCAAGATATTAACTACGGAATGCAAATTTTTCAACTAAAATGAAACATGAATTTATTATAGTTTATTTTGATCGCACAACTGAAACCATCGGGAATTAATCCTATAATTAACTGTTTAAAGGGGAAACGTCAAATTTTCCCTTTAAACGAAATAAAATTTTCAATGAGGGTGAGATGGCATTATAGTGGGGAAAACCCGTGTCATGGAGAAAATTCGTAGGAAGTTTTCAAACTGGAAAATAGTAAAAGGAAAATTCCTTGAATTTAGTGGGGACATGAAAAATAAAATCGGTGTTGAAATAAAATAACCCTATGCCAGATTCTTATATCAAGAATTGCCCAATATACCCTTCGTAAAATGCACTAAAAGTAAAGATATTTTCAATAGTCCCCTTAGAAAAAAAAAATGTAATTAAAAAATAAGTCGGGGGGAAATTCGCGAGGGAGAGAAAGGAAAAAATTTGGGGGGGGGAATGACCCCGGTTTAAAAGACTAAAAAAACACGACAACTACCTCTTGGGGTAATGAGGCCCCCCCCCCAATGAAAATATTGCTACTTTTTGATGGCGCGACACACTTCGTTGGAAAAAAAAAAAAGGGAAAGGTAACGTACTTAGAAAAAAAATTGAGTGACTAATCAGAAAAAACCCGTGAGCTCTTTTCAGCGTCTTAAAGAAAACAATACCTTTTTACAAGCGTGGGGTTCTTCCGTCGCGGGTAAATTTTGACCCGCTTACAGGGGATCCGTTCCTACCCCCGTAATATTTAACCAAAGTGGGAAGAGAGAAAAAAACACAATTCTAGTTTAAAAGGATCACGAATAAATAAAATATTCTATAATTCCCTAATTTTAAAATTTTATTTATATATTATATATATATATATATATTTTATAATATATGTAAAATATATATATATTTTAAAATTTAATTTCGATACCAAAAACACAAAAGGGACGCAATAGATATATAGCATACACAAAATATACAAGGCATATGAGTATAGAGTGTTACCAGTTGGGAACCTTTAAGCATGGCACAAGTAAACCCTTTCGGGGGGAGGCACGGGTTTTGTCCCAATTCTACGACAAAAATTTTTCAGCTTTTATTACAAAGGGGGTTTTAGAGTTGGGAAATTGGGGGCTAATCCTCCAACCAGGGGTTAGCGGGATTTTGTGACATGGCCCCACCTTTCCCCTGGGTAAAGTGGAGTCTGGTTATCACTGGGCTTGAAATGCGAGAGAGTTTGGTACTATGAATCTATATATTTTATAAGAAATTTATTTTTTTCAGTATGTTTTATATATTTCCCCTTTTTGGGGACACACACACACACACCACACACACACACCACACACACACACACACACACACACCCACACACACACAACCCCACAGAAATAGATATATATATAGATATATAAAATTTTATATATATATATTTTATATAATTTTATATATATATATAAAAATATATAATAATATATTATAGATATAATAATTTAAATATATATATATATATATATATATATTATATTATACATATATAAAATTTGTTTTAATGTAAAGTATTTTGTGTTTGTGGGGGGGGTGTGTCTGTTCTGTCTTCCCCTCTGTGGGAATAGGTGGGTATTAGTCTGTTTGTGTTTTGTGTGTTTTACCCGTATTCTTTCATCACAAATAATCCCCTGAAAGACAG
Organism: Penaeus monodon; assembly: GCF_015228065.2. Lineage (NCBI taxonomy): Eukaryota > Metazoa > Arthropoda > Malacostraca > Decapoda > Penaeidae > Penaeus > Penaeus monodon. The sequence continues at coordinate 11,695 of NW_023663069.1, forward strand.
AACTCTCCCGCTAATCTGTGTTCAAAATATGCACCGAGTCTTTTGCGCACACGAACCAAAATTTAAAAGAAAAAAAATTTTCCCTCACCGCCCGCATAAAAAAATAGTTATTCGTAAAATGAAAAAAGTAAAGAGCCCTTGTGACGGGCACTACTTTGATGACGTTTTTTGGCAACAAATGAAGCGGGGGAGAATGAAGACTCATTTTGGGCGACTTTTCAATCTTTTTGAAAAACTAGCCCCAAAGCAATGCACTTAGCTAATATTTTTGCTTGCATAAACACTATATTTTGACGCATAGTTTTTTTTATTATATATTTTATATTATTATATATATATATAAATATAAAATATATATATTATAATATATTGTATATATATATATATATAAAATATATAATTGGGATATATATATATATATATATTAAATTTTAAAATTTTTATATATATGTTTTGGGGGGGTTGTGTTGTGTGTGTGTGTTGTGTGTTTGTGGGGTGTGTATTTTGTGGTTTGTGTTTACATATGTATAAATTTTAATATAAAAATACACACACACACACACCACACACACACACACACACCACCCGAGCGGGTCTTACCTGGGGTCCCCCAAAGGGTTTATGGAGGGTTTTTAGGGGGTTTCCCTGTAAATCAGCTAAAAAAAACATGGCGAGCACGCTCGTGCATAGTTATCAACGACAAAAAAAAAGGGAAGAAAAACCGGTTTTTGGAAAACGTAATCTGCTCCCATCCTTCCTCCCTCATACCGCTCTTTTTGTAAGAATATGGAGGAGGTTCGAGGGGTTTTACCTTCTACGCCTGTCTTCTGTTGAAACTATATTATCTTTAATTCCCTTTAAAACCGAATTGAAGGGAAGGGCAAACATTTATTTGGGGGGTTTAAAATAATACGGTAAAAAATCCAAAAGTGTCCCCAATTTCCCCTAAATTTATTAGACTTTCATAGAGTCTGATTTAAAACGAATTTTGTGAAATGAACCCAGCGAGTCAGCCCAAAAAATCTTTTCCGCAAAAAAATTACTTACAAGGGGAAAAACCCGCACTGCCCACAACACTGCTTTTTCCATGTTTCCACCCATCAGGGCAGTGAAATTTTTCTGTGCTCTATCCCAAAACCCTTAACGCGTTTGTTTTTCGGGTTTTAAATTTTGCTGAAAGGGATAGATAATAAAGGAAAAAGGGACTTCTTCAAACCTTGCGTAATCTAGGTATCGGGTTATGCGAGTATAAACCATTCATTAAACTCTCACACAGATTTCCCCCCCCTGCGAGTATCTTTTTTGGGAAAGGGGAAAATAAAAAGAAGTGTTTTAAATGATCCTTTCTTTTTCGACTAATATTTCCCGAAACCAGGAAATGTTTTTGTTTGGGGGCCCGCTGCATGCGGGAGTTTTAAAAGCTATTGCAGCAGCAAGAAAAAACAAAAAGTAAAACCCCCTGTCAGATGGAAAAAGTCCCCTGGCACCAAAATTTTTTTTCCCCCTTTAAACCTTTAAAATTTTTGTAAAAAAAATTTCCCGATACCTTTTATTTTTCATTTTTTCATTAGAATATTTTATCATTGTCGTCGTCTCGTCATCGTCATCGTCTCGTCATCGTCCCCTCACCGCCACCACCATTTTCCACCGCCCGGGCCCCCGTTACCAAACCCCCGCCACCATTTTCCTCGCCATCACCAAATTTCCACCGGGGCCCTCCCCCATTACCAAACCCCCGGGCCCCATTACCTTTGCCATCACCATTACCACCGCCATCAATTAAACCCCCACCGCCACCATTACCATCGCCATCACCATTACCACCGCCACCACCATTACCACCGCCCCCACCACCACCCCCACCGTCCCCCACCACCACCACCCCCACCACCATTCCAAACCCCCACCACCACCACCCCCGTCACCCCCACCAACCCCCACCACCACCATTACCACCGCCACCACCCCCACCGCCACCACCATTACCACCACCACCACCACCGCCACCACCATTACCACCACCATCACCATTACCACCGCCACCACCACCACCACCGCCATCACCACCACCATTACCACCACCACAACCATAACAGTTCTTTGTGTAGTCCAGAATATGAAAAAAAAATAAACGAACATTTTTTAATCAGTGTAATATCACGTGTTGACACAGCAGAGGGAAGTAGAAAATGCACCTTGAAAACAGAAGGAAAGACGTGGCTCAGTAAAAGGTCAGTAGTGACCTGGTGGAATGGGTGAGGGGGATGGGTGAGGGGAATGGTGTGGTGTGCTGTGTGGATGGAGGTCATTATTAGAGGGAATAAAAAAGCGTAATTTATAATGATGACAAAAATAATGATATAATGATCCAATGAATAATAAAGAAAACAATAATACAAAATAATAATTGTTATTGTTTTTCTTACTTATTATCTAATACTATACATATATATACATATGAATATGTATAGTACATATATGTATGTATGTATGTATGTATGTATGTATGTATGTATGTATGTATGTATATATATATATATATATATATACATATATATATATATTATATATATATATATAAACATATATATATATATATATATATATATATATATATATATATATATATATATATATATATATATATATATATATATATTATATATACATATATATATATCTATATAATACATATATATATATATATATTATAATGTGTATATATATATATATATATTACTATATATATATATAGTATAGTGTGTATATATATTATATATATATATATATATATATCTATATATATAATATACATATATATATATATATATATATATATATCTATATATATATAGTATAGTGTGTGTGTATATTTATAGTATAGTGTGTGTGTGTATATATATTTTTTTGCGTGAAGTCGGAGATCAACGATGATCTCCGACTTCACCACCAACACCCAACCATACCTGTGGGCACTCACACCCACAACAAACACTTCCTCAAAAGATAAGACACCAGTAACCCCAAATAGTATATGTGAAATGACCTTCGATCTCCTCAGCAAGATTCCTGATGAAATGTTCCTTGTCCCTTCTCAACAGTGTCCAAGCCCTATGCACCAAAGAGTGATGCAAATCCTGATTGTCATTCAGCTGAGCCATGCGACATACTTCAGTGGCCTCCAATGTCTCCAAAGAGATGAAATTTTTGTCGGCTAAGGACTGGCAGTCCTTGTGGTGCTGCTGCTGTTGTCTGGTTCTGCTGGAGGATCGGGGGATGATGTGACCCAACCTGGGAACTACGCTGAACTTCAGGTTGTGGGATCATGCTGTGGATCATGCTCCTCCTCCAGAGAGTGAGTTAATGCGAGCGAGCAAATACCATAACGTATCACTCCGGTGGTGTCACCAGTATAGTAGATGGATGGCTGCGCATCTATTTGATTGATTGATTGATTATTTAAAATTATCTGCCGCGTCAACAGCTAAGGTCATTAGCGGCGAATACCTTGTTAAATAGAAATATAAAATGTTTAAAACTTTAAAATCTATCAATAGATATCTTATAAATAACAATAAACAAATTAAAAATCAAAGCATAAATATTATACTCTATGTATAAATTATTGCATAACATTAGCATAATAAATTTTACTGGTGAAACCACCCCGGGAAG
>NW_023663070.1:0-15368 GCF_015228065.2 Penaeus monodon
CCCCTTGCCCCTCATTTTCAATGATAACAATATTATGAATAAAAATATATATGATAATGAAATGACAGCAATAACAGCACAACAATAAAATGATAATAATAATAATAATAAAAAAATGATAAGGAGAATTTTCACCTGCCTCCTGTTTCTTCGTCGGGTGATAACGTTTCCAGCCTTTTTATAAAATTTTGGCCGGCCCCTCAACCTCTCTAACATAAAATTTTTCTCTTTCATTCAAGCCGATATTTTTAGTCAACAGATCACTTTAGACATTGTTTTTTAAAAAAATTCGGTGCCAGTTCACTTTTTTCACCATTCACAGGGAAGCTCTTTCGGCCCTCCATAGACTAGTTAAGCATTCTTCATTTTTGTTAAATTCTCATTTTAAATTCTCATTCTCGTTAAAAGAATCCAACTGCCCGGTCTCTCTTTTTTTTAGCAAGAGGGTTTATAGGTCTTTTTTTTCTCCTCCCTCTTGAGTTCCAAAAACGATCGTTTCAAAACTCATGTGCCTTTCTTGTGATTCCCTTTTCTTCATTCTCCTGGGGCGTCACATTTCTTTTTCTTTTTTTTTTTTTCTTCTTTTTTGGGGGGGGAAAAATTTCTTTTTTTCTTTTTTATACGTTTTTGGAAAACCCCCTTTATTCCGCAAACCAAGTTTTCTCTATTCATTTTTTTCGGTACCCCGGATGTACCTTTTTTTTTTTTAGCTGTTTTCCTTTTATACTTTTTTCTATCTGTCCCAACTACCATTCAAACGTTTCACTTTTTATCCTTTTATTCCACCCGATAGTCTTCATTCTGTCCACTATTTAATCTTTGACTTAATCATTCAATTCTTCCTTCTCTCGTTCTGAAATTAATCCTACATACTACTATTTCGATGTTGGGCAGTTACACTTTCTCCTGCTATCCCCCTTTACAGTTTTCCCTATCTCTTTCAGACTGGCCCCCCCGAACAAGGGAGGTTTGGTCCCACTTGTGGTGTCCCCCCTTCCTCCACTTTTTTTACGTTATAAAAGTGTTTCTTTCCCTTCTTCGTGAAATAGGTATTTTACCAAATCACATATTCATTCGTTCAATCATCTGTGTTTTTTTTTTAATCGTGTTTCCGTCCTCTTACACCATAATCTGCCCATCACCTTCTTCATCCCACCAATATCATTCCCACCACACTCAGGAAGTTTTTTCTTTTTCTTACTATCCTCAACGCCACAACTTGTGGGGCATTATTTAACTAAAATAACAGTCCCAATATCCTTCCTTTTTCAATTTTCCCAGTTTTTTATACTTATTTCAGTTAGACACTCCCTTACTTCCAAAAACACTTTAAGCAGCTTTTTCCCTTTAAGGCCTAATTCCAGACCAAGAAAACATTGTTTTTGCCTCAACTTTTGTATCTGAAAAACCAGTTTGCTCAACAAATCCACAAAATGTCTCGTAAAAAAATATTGCGAAAAAAAAAAAACAGTTTGCGAGACAATGTTTTTTTTTCCATACCCACGGTTCCCAGACCAAAAGATTATTTTTTTTTTGAGCAAAGGAGTTCCCTGTAAGAAATTATCTGAAAAAGGTCCGCTCACCAGTTGAAGCAACCAATATGTTTTTTCTCGATTTTTTGCGTGGTTTTCTGTTTCACACTGGGAATATGGGGAAAAACGCGACTCAATCACCATCACCATCACCCCAACTGGTCAGTCGTCCTGCTGGACTTGTTGCTCCGGTTAATTTGGGTTTTACTGTGTAATTGAAATGCAGGAAAAATGGCGCGTGGCTAAGGGTTTTATTGGAAATCTATATTATTTACTGACAAGCCATAATACAAGTATACATGCCAATTTCGCATGTATTACTGCAGGGGACTGGTCACCGCATAATTTTAGGAGGCGATGCCAACTTAGTAGGAAAAGAGGAAAAAAAAAAAAAAAAAACTGATAAAAAAAGTATCCTGTTATGCAGATGTAGGGGACTAATACAGCTAAGTGCTGGCAGAAATAATAATAAATAATGAAAAAAAAATATACCCCTCACGCAGCTGTGTTTTTTTACTTCACCTAAATCAGAAAGCCTTCGTATTTTGTATCTTGAAAAATAATCAAGTACTTAATGTCGAAAAGGTTTTGAATGAAATATTCCTGTCAGATTTTTATTTCCCTACCACTATATTAAACAATTCACTTTTTAATTACTTTTTTAAAAGTGTAGCTTGGAGCTTGTGACTTTTTTTAACCAATGCCCCTCCCCGAAACTGTAAGAAATATATATCATACACATATGGTCCCCCCCCCAAGCAGGAAAAATAAAACTAAAAAAAAGGGCGGCCCTTAAAATCTGACAGCACATTTAATGTTTTAGTATTCTTGCCCTCTTTAAAACATTTACGTACTGTGGTATAATTATAAAATACAAAATAGCAATGCCTTCTGATTGGCACCAAGCTATATGAAGTCGATACAGCTGCGTTGAAAAGGCCTTTCTGTTTTTTTTTTCTGACAGCATTTAAAGCTATGTGAGTTTTAATTGTTTAAAGTTTTTTCGTGATTTTTTTTTTCCTTTTCCTCCCAAGAGTTTTTTTATTTTATTTTTATTTTTTTTTTAACTGAATGCAGGTAATATTTTTTTTTTTTTCCTTCTTAAGAATCTGGACAAGAAAAAAAAAAAAAAACAAATTTGCCAGTTAGGATAAAGATTTTTTTTTTTACCAGGATGTGGGGATTTTTAGGTGTAAAAAACCTTGTGGGCTTTTGTATTATACAGCAACTGTGTGGGACGGTTTTGAGCAAAAACGTCCACAAAAAACAAACTGAGAAAATTTTAAAAATAGCAAATTGGCGCCCCATGTTTTTTTTCCGAGTGTCCCCCTCAAACAAACAAGTCGCTGGATTAAAGGTTCCGCGGCTCGTGGTTTTTTGGAGACTGTTTTTTTTTCGCAAACAAATTTGCCTTATAACAACTTTTGCTCAGTTTGCTTGAGCAGCTTGTACAATGGCGAAGACCAAGTTAACAGATTACCAATTTAATATGGGGCTTCAAAATTGTTTTCGACACAGTATAAAATCTTGGAGTGGAGTAAAAGCTTCAAGAAATAATAAAAAAAAAACAGTTTTTTTTTTGGGCAACCCTATTTTCCCAATTTTTGTTGCTTCAATTTATTCTGCCAGCACAACTTAGCTTATATTAGGTCCCCCCAACGAACATCTACCATAAATAGGATACTATTTTTTTTTTTTCTAATTTTTGGCCTTTTTTCTTTTTTTCCTCTTTTCCCCGCTAGTTTGCCATCGCCCTTCCTTTTAATTTATGCAGTGGAACTAAATTCTGCCAGTATGCCATGGCAATTGGCATGTATAACTGTATTTAATTCCCCTGCCCTTTTTCTCTCCACCGCGGTTTTAATCAAACTCTCCTCCCCTTTTGACCATAAAAAAGCAACATATTTAAGGTTTTCCACCTTTCTTAGGTTTTTTTCTTTTTTTTTCCCTCCCCACCTTTCCCTTTGGCTTTCGGTTCTCCCGCTCTTCCTCCTCTCTTTTTCTCCCTTGGCCTAAAAACAGTCGCCAACAATTTTTTTCCCAAACCGGCAAAAACCCCGCTTGGGCTGCAGTGGTCCCCGACCGGGCGGGTCCCGTTTTTCTTACCAACGGGCCCAAACAAAACCGATTCCCAGTATTGGGAAAAAATCTCTTTTTTTTATGATTCCCGCAATTAAATTGATTATTGAGGGGGCATAAGTTTTTACACCGGGTTTGGCCCTCCCCCGCACCAGCCCCTTTTGTTTCTTTTTTTACTAGGGCCCCTTGTGGGAGGCGGCATTGTTGGAAAATGGCCACTGGCTTGTTGCCCGCCCCTGGTGGGCCAGGTTTTATAAAAAAAAAAAAATCACAAACAAAAAAAACAATATATTCAATAATTTGTAAATGAAAAAATAAAATAATAATGATTAATAAAAACAGTAAAAAACAGCAATATTATTATTAATAAATGATGATAAATCCATTCAGTAAAGGTACTTGCTTATAAAAAAAAAACCAATGATGAATAAAACAATAATGATAATGAATATTTAATATTTAATAATAAACAATAAAATGATTAGCAATGATAATGAAAATAAATTAAATGATAATGAAAAAAAAAAAAAATATTGGATAATAAATGATAATGGTAATATAATAATGATGGGTGATTAATAAATTAAATAAATAAAAATAATAAAAAAATGAAGAATAACGGGGGAACCAATAATAATGATAAATGACAATAGCAAACAACAATAATTGATATAAACAATTATATGCCCAATAAATAAATAAAACTTGATAAATGATTGAATAATAATTAATATAAAATAATAATTAAATAAATAATAAAAAAATATAATAAATTAAAATAAATAGTAATAATATAAAAATAATAGTGGAAAATTAAATAAAATTAATATCAAACAAAAATAACTTATAAAATAAATATAAAAAAAATAAAAACTAGTAAAAAAAAAAATATATATTAAATAAATAAATGAAAAAAAAATACCAGTTTATAATGAAAAAAATATTTAGTTCTTAATGATTAAATGGAAACCATATTTAATGATGATATTATTTACTAATAAGCAAATACCCACGAAAAAATAAGGGGTAAATAATTAACATGATTGATAAATTTTTGAATTATGAAATAATAAATTAAAATATAATGGATAAATAAATTTAATAGTATAATTAAATGACCAATAATAAATGATAATAAAATGGATAATGATAATGAAAGAAAAAAAAAAAATTGAATAATGGATTGAAAATTGGTTGTTGTGAATTAAATTTATTAATAATTAATGAATGAATATAATAAACCAAATGGTAAAATAATAAATTCATAATAATAAGGGGTAAAAAAAAACTAAACAAAGGTAAAAAAACGATAAATTGAATAATACTAATGATTGAAATTATGGTAATAAATTGGTAATTGATGAATGATAAAATGAATAAATTGAATTAAAAAATATGATAAATAGTAATAATAAGTTAATAAAATAATTAATAAATAAATTAATAATAATAATAATAATAATTAATAATTAAATAATAATAAATAAAAACAATAATTAATAAAATAATCCGTAAATAAGGAAATTTTTAATAAATCATAATGCTTATGAATTTAATTAAAATTAACAATTAATAAATAAAAAAATATTTAATTAAATAAAAAAAAAAATAAATTAACAAACAATAACAATAAAACAATTGCAAAAAATAAAATAATTTGAATAAATTGAATGAATTGGGGTGGTGATGATGTGATGATATGAAAAAGATTGATGGATGAAATGATGAATTTGGGATGATGGATTGATGATTGATGATGGATGAATGAATGATGAAATGATGATTGATGATATAATTATATTGAATGAATGATTGAAATAAATTAATAAATAATAAATATTTAAATAAATAATAATTTATTTATTATTTAATTTATTAATTATCAATACCCAATTAAAAAAATTAAATCACTATTTACAAAACACAAACAAACAACACCACCACCACCAGAAAAACAACATGGAAACATAAACCCACTCCAAAAAACAAAACAAACAAAACCAACAACAAACAACCAAAAAAAAACACAACACAATAAAAAAAAAAAAACAAAAAAAAAAAAAACCCTAAAGCCCCTTTTTTTCCCCCTCCCAGAAGCCCTAGGCAGAGGGGCCCTAATTTTTTTTCCCTTCCCCTTTCCCCCGCCGGACGAAACCACTTTTCCGGTCGGCGATTGCTCTTTTTCCCGTTTTTTTCCTCGGAACGACCCAAATGTGAAATTGGAGGGATTGCCTTGAAATGCTAATTTGTTTTTTAAATTTTTTACTTATTAAAAATTAAAATTATTTAAATTTTAATTAAAATTATTATTATATTATTCCCTTAACCACTTTTTTTTTTTTCGGCGACCCTAAAAGGTCCGTTAATTTTGTTTTTTGTTTTTTTTATTTTTTTCCCCCGGTTTTTTTTTTTCGTTTTTTTTTTTTTGTTTTTTCTTTCAAAGGTTTTTTTTGTTTTATTTAAACTTTATGTTTTTTTTTATGGTTTGTGCATCCGATGTTGTTTTATCGGTTCCCCCAATGATATTATTTTATTTTCAAAAAAAATTTATTATTGGTTTTTATATCGGTTTTTTATCCATATTTTTTCTTTTATCGATTTATGTTTTTTAATTTGGTTTACAGTTTTTTTTTTAGTCCCATGATTAGTAATGATTAAATATGAAAATGATTCATGAATAATGATTAATAATGTTATGAATAATGTTTATTGAATAAAATATTAAATAATTTAAAATAATAATAAATTTTAATTTGAAAAAACTTTAAAAAATAATAAAAATAAATAAAATATAATAATAAAATGATAATAAATAAATAAATAAAATAAATTACAATAAGTAATAAAACGAATTAATGATTAAATAATAATTTTTAATAAATAATGAATAATAATTAAAAAAAACTATGTTAACAATAGTAATAAATGGAGATAATTGGAAAATTAATGAATTATTAAAATGTAATAAGGAAATAAGCATTTATAAAAAAACGTGATGAATTAAACAGTGATATATAAAATTAAAATTAAATAAATAAAATTAAAATATATGGATTTGATAATGTTAAATAAGTAAAATATAATGAAATAAAAAAATTAATATAAATAATATGATTAATAAATTTATTTTTTTTTAATTAATGGATAAAAGATAATAGTAATTGGCCTTTTTGTTTTATAAACGATTACTTTTTTTATCAATTTAACCATTTTATAAATTTTTTTTTATAAAATTCCTTAATTTCTTAATAAAATCATTAATTCATATTGTTTTTATTAAACATTGGATATTTTACCTAGTAATCATCATTTATTACCGTTTTTTTATATATTATATTTACCTTTCCAATTTTTCAATTATATTATCAACATTTTTAGTTTTAGAATTTCTTGTTTTATTATAATTCCCGTTTATATTTCCCCCCCTTTTTTTATGGGATAATTGGAAATCATTTCAATTAGTATAAACTTAATTACGCTTTGCCATAAATTTTTTGCCAAATATAAATCCATTTCCTTTTTGGTGTTTTTAGAAAGTTAATTTGGCCGTGTTTTTTATTAAGCGTGAAAACTTGTTAATTTAAAAAAAATACCATCAAATTGCCGTCATTACAGTGCTATTTTTACTAAATGGTCCCAATTACTGCCCCTTTTGTTTTTAATCACTCCTTTAATTACTATAATGACAAAATCATCGTCAATTATCAATAAACTATGCCGTAATAATAATACTCCCTTACCTTTTTTTCCCTCTTATCCTATCTCCTCTCTCTCTCTTCCTCTCCTTTCTCTCTTCCTCTTCCTTCTCCCTCTCTCCTCTCCCTCCCTCCCCTTCTCCTCCTTCTTTCCCTTTTCCTTTTTTTCTCTCTCTCTCCCCCTCTTCCTCTCTCTCCCTCTCTCCTGTCTCGCCTCTCTTCAAAAAAAATATTATGTTATACATATATGTAATATATAGATTATGTTTGCCAATGCCGGTTGCGTATTTGTTGTGGTGTGTGTGTTGTGTACCGCGTAAAAACACACACACACACACCCCACCGCACCACACCACACACACCAACCACACCAAACCACACACAACCAAACACACATACACACAACACAATAAATATATAAAATTATATAATATTATATATATAAATTATAATATATATACATATATATTTATATAATATAATATATATATATATAATATATAATATATATTATTTATATAATTATATAATAATTATATAATATATTATATAATAAATAAATATATATATATATAATACATAATATATATATATATTAATAAATAATATTATATATAATATTTATAATAATATTATTATAATATATATATTATATTATATATATAATATATATATATATTATTAAAATTTATATATATATATATATTAAAATAATATATTAATATTTTTGTGGTAATGTGGTTGTTTTTTTTTTTGTATAATATTTAAATTTAGTGTGCGTTTATTTAAAGAGGGGGGGGCCAAGTTAATACGCCTTTTTTCAAAAATGGGAGAAAAAAAAATGGTACGATTGGTTTTTTTTTGATACTGTTAATAAAATCAACGGGTCCCACTTTGTCCCCTCGCTATTTGAAAAACCACGTGGGGGCCCATACATTTAACGGTTGATTACAACACGCCAAAAAATTATAAATCAACACTTTACATGGGGTTTTTTTTTCCCACCCCCACTGGAAACATACAAATAAGAAATAGGCCCCTTTCCTGGAAAAATCAAAACATTTTTACTGTGTATACTTTTTTTTGAGGGGGAGGGGGAGTCTTCCGAAAAAGGGGTGGGTTTTTGTTTTTTTAAAAAAAAAAAAGTAAAAAAAAAGTTTGAAAAAAAAAAAATCCCTAAATCAAATTTAAAAATATTTTCCCCCCACAACCACCAAAAAAAAAAAAAAAAAAACCACACTTTTTAACCCGCCCCCAGGGGCCCCAAAAACCCCAAACCCCCAAACCCCCACCCCCCAACAACCCCCCCCCCCCAAAAAACCCACACCCCAAAAACCCCCCAAAAACCCCCACCCCCCCCCCCCCAAAACAAAACCCAACAACCCCCCCACCACCACACCCCCAAACCCCACCCACCCCCCAACCCCCACTAACATATTTTTTTGGGGAAAAAGGCCCCATCCCCTTAAAAACCACGGGGGGGGGCCCCCCTTCCCTTTTACAAAAAATCTATACTGTAAAAATCCTTTTCAAAAAGCTTTTTTAAAAAAAAACGGGAAAAAAAAGGGAAAATTTTAAAAATCTGGTTTTTTTTTTCTTTAAATCAAACTTTAAACGAAAAAAAAACTAAATGTATTTCCAAAAAAAATGAAAAAAAAAACAGGAAAAAAAAAAAAAAAACCCCTTTTTTTGTGTTTTTTTTTGGGGGGGCCCCTCTGAAACCTTTTTTTTTAAAAAATTTTTTTTTTAAAAAGGATTTTTTTGTGGTTTTTTTAAAAAAATGAAAAAAACTTTTTTTGCTGACCCACAACCCGCCATACTGATTTTTCCGGATGGTTGTGTTAATGTTATTGTTTTTTTTTTTTAAATTTTGTGGTTTTAGTTGGTAATCCACTAATGTTCAATTTTTCCAAATTTTTTTTTTTTTTTGATTTATTGATGTTTTTTTTTGGTTCCATCCGCTTACGGTATTTTCCGGGCACTGATTTTAAAGTATATTTTTTTGTTTTTTTTAAAAAAAATTAACGTCCAATTTATCATAAATTAGTCGGGGAAAATGTAACTGTGGGGGTTTATTATTATTTTCCAATTTTTTTTTTTAGTTACAAATTTTAAAAACCAAATGTGTCCCCATTGTTAAAGTTTTTTTTTTTTTTCCCAAAAACAATTTATCGTTAATGAAAACGCAAAAACACAAAAAAAACCCCCGTGTTAAACAAAGAATGTTTTTAGGGGAAAAAACAGCCCGCAAATAATTTTCTTTTTTTTTTTTTTCCGTCCCGATTGAGGGATTTCTCCTTGAACGAGTTCAAACGTTTTTACCGATTTTTTTTAATTTTTTTTTAAAATTTTCGTTATGTTTATTGATTAATTTTTTTTCATCCACCATTGTTAATTATTTTACTGTTTCCTTTTATTTTTTAAAAATCGATATAATTTTCCACGTTTTCGGGAAAAAAATTGTAATTTAGTAACAGTAAATTTTTTTCCGGCAAAGCTTTTTAATATTAGTATTTACTTATTACTGAATATTATCGTTTACTCATTGAATATCATTAAAATTGATTACTGAAAAATTTGTTTTTTTTTCATCATTAATTTACTTGGTTCATTTTTTATATTATTATTATTATTTATTTTACTACTATTATTAATCAATTATTTATCATTATTATTTTAAATTTATTTTTATATTTATTTATTTATTAAATTATTAAATTTTTAAATTTTTTTTATTATTTTTATTTTTTATTTTTTTTTTATTTGTTTTTTTTTAAAATATTTAAAAATTTTTTATTAAATTTTTTTATTAATTATTTTATTATTATTATTATTATTATTATATTTATTAATTTTAATTTTTTTTTTTTTATTTTAATTCAATCATCCTTATCATCATCATTATCATTTATCCATTCATATCATTTTATTTATTATGGGTTTTTTTTTAATTTGAAAACTTTTTATCAAAACCCTTTACGATTTATTGTTTATTATAAATTTTTTTTATTTTAAAATTTTTATTTAAATTATTTTAAAATTTTTAATTTTTATTATTAATTTAATTAATTTTTTTTATTATTATATTATTTTAAAATTTATAATTTTTTGGCTTATTTTTTTTATTATTTTTTATTTATTAAAATTATTTTATTATTTTATTAAACCTATTTTATTAATTTTTTTATTTATTATTTATTTTATTAATTTAGTTTAAAATACTAGTTCGTTTTAAAAATCCAATACTAATAAATTGACATTTTTTTTTATTATTATTTATTTCATGAAATTTTATCAATCATTATTTTTTATTTTTTTATTTTTATTTAAATTAAAACCTCTTATTATTATTAATATTATGGGTTTTTTCTTAAATAGTTTAGTTAAATAGTTAAAGTAAGTTAGTATAGTTAAAAAAATAATAAAAATAAAAAAAAATAATTAATATAAATTATTAATAAAAAATAAAATAATTAAAAATAAAAATAAATTTAAAGGGAAATTTAAAGGATAATTATATTTATAAATTATTTACTAAATAACTGCTACTACTACTTAGTTTATTTTGTACTATTTTTAATTAATTAAATTTATTTATTTATCAATTTTACCATCATTTTTTTTAATTCCATGTTAATTTTTTTTTTTTAATAAAAAAAAAAAACAAAACCAACAAAAAAAAACCAATAACAAAAAAACCAAAAAAAAACAAACAATGATAAATAAATTAATAAAAATCAACAATAAATCCACTTATTTATTTATTACTATTATTTTAAATTTTTTCATTAAATTGTTGGTGTATGTTTTTTTTTTGTTTGGGCATTTTATTATTTTTTTTTTTGTTTTTTATTTTATTATTTAATTTATTTATTAAATTTTTATTAATTAATTATTTAAAAATTTATTTATTATTTTAATTATTTTTAAATTTTTATTGGTATCAATTTATCATTTATTATTTTTTTTATTTATTGTTTCTTATTTGGTTCTTTTTATTTATCGTTTTTTATTTCCATTTGGTAAAATTATTATTTTCAAATAACTCCCCTTTTTTTGTTATTAATGTTTTATTAATTTATTTAATTAAAGAAATCATCACTATTTTAATTATTTCATTATTAAATTTTTTATTATTTATTTTTTTAATTAAATTTTGTTTTAATTATTTATTATATTTATTTAAAATTTTTTTTAATATTTTTTATTATTTTTTTATTATTATATATAAAATTATTGTTTTATTAATTATTTTTTATTTAAAATTAATTTATTATTATTTTTTTAATTATTTTATTATTTATTTATTATAACTAATTTAATTTATTTTCATTAATTTTTTTCGTTATCATTTTTTTTTTACCCAAATTTTTATAATATCCCCATTTATTATTTTAAAATTGGGTTTAAATTTTATTATCTTGCCCAAATTTATTTATCATCAATTTTTTTCAATTTGTTATTATCATTTTATTTTTTCAAATTATTTTATTATTTATTTTAAATTTTTTATTATTTAATTAAATTTTTAATTATATTAATTTATTTAATTTATTAATTATTTATTTATTTTATTTATTATTAATTTTTATTTCATTATTTTTATTTATTTTACTTTTCTATTTGTTTTTATTATTATTTTTGTTTTTTTTTGTTTATTTTATTTTAATTTTTTATTAATTTTTATGGGAAAAACAATTATTGCTTATTTTTTTTATTTAAATCATTATTAATTCTTTCCTTTTTCTTCTTTTTAAATTAATTTATTTTTCTTCTTTATTCATTTAAATTTCTTTTATTTATTAATTCATTTATTATTTATTATCAATATTATTTAAAATTAAAATTATTAAATTTTTATTTATTCATTTTTTATTAATTATTATTTTAATTAATTTGGTTTTTTTTTTATTTTTTTTTTTTTATTAAATTAATTTTTTCATTATTATTATTATTTAATTTTATTTTAAGTATTTTTTTATTATTATCTAATTATTATTATATAATTATTTTAATTATTATTATTACTAATTAAATTATTTTTTTTTATTACTAGTATTAATGGGTTTTTTTTGTTATTTGGTTTTTTGATATTTTTATTTTTAATTTTGTTTTTTATTTTACTTTTTTTTAATTAATTATTTTTTTTTCCATTTACTACTATTTATTTAGTATTAAATTTGTTTTTTGATTTTGAATTGTGGTTTGGTTTTTTTTTTTTTTATTTTTTGGGGTTTTTATTTCCATATTTTTTTTTTTTTTATATGATTAAATTTTTTTTTGTTATTTATTATTAATTTTCATTATTTAGTTAAAACTATAATTTAATATTTATCATATTGGTTTTATTATCATTTGTCCCAAAATTTTTTTTTTTTCTTTTATTTTTTGGGTTTTTTTTTTTTTTTTTTTTTTTTTTTTTTTATTTAAAAATTATAAATGATATGATTTTCCCTTTTTTTTTTTTAATCATGAAAATTTCAAGTTAGGTAAATTGCTTTTTAACTCTTCCATAATCCATTGATAATATCAAGGAAACCCCTAAATTATCGGCTTTTTTTTCATTATTTTTTGGTTATTAAATTTACCTTTTAAAAAAATTAAATTTATTTTTAAACAATTTTTCATTACAAACTGTTGTTTTTAATTTATTGCTGTTGTTTTTTTTTTTGTTATTATTTTTTTATTAATTTTACTATTTAAATTTTTTAAATTTTTATTTTTAAATTTTTATTATTTTTTATTATATTATTTTAATTATTATATTAAAAAAATCATTTTAATTTTTTTTGTAAATTTTGTTCATTATCATTAATATCAAAATTTTTAATTTTAAATTTTTTCATTTTATTTTTTATTAATAAATTTTTTTTTTAAAATTCCCCTATAAAAAAAAAAAGATAAAAAAAATTAAATGATAACCCAATAGGCAGGGGCGATAAAAAAGTAAAAAATTGAATTAAGTTAAATAACAGTAAACTCTAACAACCAAGCAATAAAAGATAATGATTAAGGGATGAAAGATTACAAACAATAGTAAATGATAAAATGGTACGGTAAATAAATAAATTAATTTAATAATGGATTTTAATAATTAATTGACAATAAAAAAATGAGTGCTTTTTTTTGGAACCTTTACAGATTTTCCACTCCTAAAATTGGTTTTTCGTCCTCTTTCACCAAAAAAATTTGAGAGAAAATTAGATAAAGAAAAAATTCATAAATTTTAAAAAATGTTTCACTTTTACCATTGAAAGTTTAAAATAAGATATTGATTAAAACAGGTTAAACAGAAAAATAAAAAAAAAACCTGTTTTAAACCCGCGGTATTACCATTTTTTTGGGATGTTAAAAATTAAAGGGAATGAATAGTTAATTTGGATAAGAAAAAAAAACAGAAAATAAAAAACTGATAAATTGTAAAAACGGAAACAAAAAAAAATGATATTAAATTGACAGAATTTATAGACGTGGGGGAGGGCGAGGGTAGGGGTAAAAGGGGGGAAAAAGCCCCCCCCACCCCTTCTCCCCCTAACCTTACCCTCGCCCTCCCCCCACCGTTCGAAAAATTCTGTCAAATTTAATAATCATTGTTTTTTTCCCGTAATTAATTATTATTATTATTTTATATCATCAATCATCATTCATCATTTCATTCAAATCATTATCATCATCCAATCCATCATCATTCATCAATCATCATCATCATTCAAATTTTTATAAATTAAATTTGCTTTGGTTTTTGTCATTATAATTATCATCAAATTATTTATTTAATATTTCATTGTTATAGTTTTTTTTATAATCTTATTAAATTCTAAAAAAAAAAAAAAAAAAAACCCATAAAAAAAATAAGATAGGCAGGGAGGACAGAGTTTTTTTAAGGGTAAAAGGGAAAATGGGTAACAAATCTCGATAAGAAAAAGAAAATAACTAAGCCCAATCCGCCAAAAAAAAAAAAAAAAAAAAAAAAAAAAAAAAAAAAAAATAGAGAAAAAAAAAAAATATAAACGTGCTCGACGAGATTCGAAAAGGGTAAGGGGGTTTTTTCAAACAGGGGGTAAGTTAATCTTGTGAAATATCCCGTATCGGGCGGCCCAGCCCAGCCGTGTAAAAACTCAAATCTGTGGCGTGTTAGATGGCGCTGAATAAAAAGGTTTTCCCGACCTTTTTGGAAGGTGGCAATTTCCTGTAATATTATATTTATTTAAAATTAAAATATATATTTTATATATATATAATATTTATATATATATATATATATTAATATATATAAATTAATTTATTTATATTTATTTTTTATTTTTATTTATTTTTTTATTTTTTTAAAAGTGTTTTCGCTGTTAATTTTTGGTTTTGAGGGGGTTTGATCGAAAATTGTCTATTAAAATTTTTCCCGCTTTATATGGAAAAAAAAAAGTTTTTAAATCTTTTTCCCAATGGTAATTTCCTGTATATTTTTTTATTATTATTATTTTATTATTTAATTTAATTATTATTATTATTTATTTTTTAATTTTATTGTTATTTTTTATTTATCAATTTAATTTATCATCCAAACAATTATTTAATTTATTTAAATTATTTTTATTATTATTATTAATTAAAATTATTTAATTATTTTTCAATTATTAATATTATTATTTTAATTTATTAAATTTTATTTTTGTTTATTATTATTTATTATTAATTATTTATTTTATTAATTTTTTTATTTTATTTTTATTATTTGCACAGTGTTACGCTGTTTAAATTTGTTTGAGGGGGGATCGAAAATGTCCCCTTATTTTTCCGGGTGATATGAAAAACATTTTTTATTCTCTTTTTTTCTCAGGTTAGATTTCAAAGTGTCTGTTCACGTTTACGAAAATTTAAAAAAATAGAGTATCCTTTTTTTTCATTTAATTATTTAAGTAAATTTTTAGTGTTTGGGGACGTGGTAAAAAGGCCTTTCTTGGGAAAACAGTTTCAAAAAAATTAAAGATTGTTTTTCCCCCTTTGTTTTCTTTTCAAAAAAAAGGGAAAAAAGAAAAAAGTGTTTCAATTAAAGGCAAAAGGGATT
>NW_023663071.1:0-35073 GCF_015228065.2 Penaeus monodon
TATTATTTATTAAAATATTAATTTCATTATTATTATTATTTAATTTTTAGAAATTGCAATAATTATAATCAAATTAATTATTAATTATTTAATTATTATTTTTAAATATATTATTAATTAAATAATATATATAATTTTATATTATTAAAAATTTAATATTAAAAATATTATATTATATTATTCTAATTATTAGTATTTATCAAAATATATTATAGTGTAATATTAAAATGATATATATTATATATAATTATTTTTATTAGTATATATTTTAAATATATTTTTCAAATTTATTATAAAATATATATTTTATATATAGTATATAATATATATTTTATAAATTTATAAATTATATATATTTTATATATATTATAATATGTATTTTGGGTGTGTTTTTTTTTATTTTTTTATCTCTTTTTTTTGTTAATTTTATACTTTATATATATGTCTATTATATTTTGTTTTTTTTTTTTTTTTTTATTTTTATTTTAAATATATTATTATTTTTTTTCTTTTATTATAATAAATTATTGCAAATATAAAATTTATATATATATTATTATATATAAAATTTAATATGTATAACTTATTATATTATATATTTTAAATTTAATTTTATTCTTTTTTAATATATATATATCCAATGATATATAACATAATAATAACAAATATAAATATTAAATAATATATACAAAATATTATATAATTTAGATATATTATATATATTATATATTTATATTATATGTAGTTTTTTTTTTGTTATTTTTTATTTATTCTTTTTTTCTCGTTTATATTTTTTTTTATTTTTTTATAATTATAATATATATATTTTACTATATATATAGATATATATTATTATATATAATATATGTATAATTATATATATGTGTGTTCGTGATATATAGTATTAGTTGTGTATTAGTGTGTGGTGTGTGTTGTGTTGTTGTGTGTGGTGGTTTTCCCCCCTTTTGTTATGTGTATTGTGTGTGTGTGTATGTGTTTGTATGCACGAACGTATATATATATGTATATATAATAATATAATATATATATATATATATATATAATATATATATATATATATATATATATTGTATATGTGTATGTTTTGTATTGTATGTAGAGAGAGAAATGAGAGAGAGAGTGAGGACAGGAGAGATAAATAATAAAACACACACACTAACACACACACACACACCACAAACTACACATACAAAGGAACACACACACCAAAATGTATTTATAATAATTCATATATATATATATATATATATATATATATATATATATATATATATATATATGTATATATGTATATTATTAAAGTATTAATATGTATGTATTATGTATGTATGTATGTATGTATGTATAATGTTATTTTCAATATTACATAACACTACTGTATATACGCACAGGACACCACACACAACACACACACAACACACACAAAACATATATATATATTATATATATATATAATTATATATATATATATATATATAGTAGTATAATATATATATTTTATATATATTTTATATATTATTCATACCAATGTATATTGTATATAATGCATCAATACCAATTATATATATTATATATATATAATATATATATATATATATTATATATATATATATATATATATGTATATATATGTAATATATATGGTATCTATAATGTATTATAGATGTCTTATATATATATATATAATTATCAGATATATAATATATATATTATCTATATATATATATATAATATATATATATAATATATGCATACACACACGCTCACACACTTATGTGTGTGTGTGTGTTTGTGTGTGTGTGTGCATATATATATATATATATATATATATATATATATATATATATATATATATATATATATGTTTATTTATATATATAAAAGTATATATGTATATATGTGTGTGTATGTGCACTTTGTCACACTTCCATATGGTACATTTTTTATAATTTTTATCTGCAATACTTTTCTGTTTTGTACATTTTATAATAGAAAAATATTTTAATATTCCAAATAGCCATTTCAAGCGATATATAGATATATCTGTTTGAATATCTAAGGCATGACCAATTATTGTGTAATTCGTAAGAAAAAAAATCGTACATCTTGCTTCTCCTAAAATTCAGAGTTTCAGTGAGTTTGAGCAGTCGCTACGATCTCCCCTTCTTCGTAAATACTAAACAAGTCTTTTAAGACATAGATGCTTGTTTAGTAATCTTTATGGGCACTTAGTTGTTAAGGTCACACAGACAAAACACAACACACACACACTTATATATATATATAATATATATATATTATATATATATATATATATATATAGTATATATATCAAGAAGAGAAATTCTATATTTACGTATATATATATATATATAATATATATATATATATATATATATATATATATATATATATAAAATAAATATATATTTTTAAAATTAATATATGGCTCTTGCAATAAAGATAAGAGATAAAGGTCGGGTTATAGTGAGGGGTTTTGGGGGTTTGTAAACCCCCTAAAAATTATCCTCCACGGCCCCCTTTTCATATGCCATTTTTTTCCTGTTTAAAGTGCAAAGCCTATATATACTTAAAATACACCTTGTGTTTTGCCAGTGTGAATCTAGTTTTTTTTTAAAAAAAAGAGCATTTTAAAATATATATATTTTAAAATATATATAAATTATAAAATATATAATATATTTTATTTTTTGTGTGTGGTGTGTGTTTGGGGGGTGTGGTGTGTGTGTGTGAAAAGAAAGAGAGGGGAGAGAGAGAAAAATGTTGGTTACGTTACAAAAAGTTAATACCCCAGGAAAACAAATCCCACCCCCAAATCATATATAAATAGACATATAAAGATATGAATTTGGGCTTTTATTTTGCACACACACACACACGCACACACACACACACAAAACCCCACACACCACACACACCCAGAAACCACACCCCCACACACCCCAAAAACACACAAACACACACAACAACACACACACAAAACAACACTTTATAGATATATATATTTTATTACAAATATATTTTTATATATTTTATATATATATAATATATTTTATATATATTTAGGCTACTTTAGGTTGGGTAAAGCAAGTTCCCTTTAAAGGGTTAAAAGTTAGGTTAGGTGGGGGAAAGTAGAGTAGTTTGGGGGTGGGATTTTTTTAAAATTTTAAGTACCATTGGGTTTTGGGTTTTATTTGGAGTTTTGTTGGGTTTTTGGGTTAAGATAAGTTTGGTTAAAACAGATAGAAGACTTTACACATACTCCCCAAGAAAACACATACCGCACTCAAACATTAAAAAGGGGGTATATTCATACTACCTTTTTTAAATTTTAAAAACTAAAAAAAAACAATTTAAAAATTACACCCCCACAAAACACACACAGACAAAAAAACACACACCCATTAATATAAAAATAATAATATATATAAATCATTTTTAATAGAATATATAAAACTAAAAAATTTTATTTTTCTTTTATTAAAAAATTATTATATAATATAATAATATATATATAAACAATATATTTTTATATATAAAAAATTTTAATTTATATATTAAATATATATATATATAATATATATTTTGTATATATATATAATATATATATTATTATATAATATATATATATTATATATATTTATATTATATAATATTATATAGTAATAATTTTAAAATATAAAAGTTACGTACTTTAATAAAAAGGGTTTTAAATAGAGGTAATATTTTAAATATAACAAAGGTAAACACCTACTATGGGTACTTTGAAAAAAGGATATATATAATTATTATATAATATTATATATATATATTATAAAATATATTTTAATATATAAATATATAAATTTGAAATTTTAAGTTTGTCCCATGTTGTTTGTATATATATAGAAAATATATATATATTTTATATAAATTAAATAATTATATAATATATTTTTAATAAATATAATATATATAAATATATATAAAATTTATATATATATATTTTTTATATTATATATTCTTATTTTTTTTTAAATTTTTAAATTTATATTTTATATTTTATATATATTATTTTTACCTTGTTTTTGGGTTGTAAATTTTTAAAAATATATATTTTTTATATATAAAATTTTTTATATTTTATGTTTTATTAAAAATTTTAAAATATATATTAATATTATTTTAAATATTTATATATAAAAATATATATATATAAACATACTATGGAAGTTTTTAAAAAATTCATTTTTTTTTTTTTTTCATATAAGGTTGAAGGAGAATGAATATCTTCACAAATACAAGAGAGGTATTTGACCGGTTTCGAGGGGTTTTCGTCAGAAATACTACATTAGAGAAATTAAAATAGAAAAATTATATGGGGTTTGAGCGGACAGAATACTGACTGTGACCCCCTATTCTTTGCTGGTAGGATTTTTGCTGTGACCTTGGATAATTTTAAAACCTCCCGATGCCGTTTTTACATTTTTCCCCCTTTCCCCGATGTAAGCTGCTTCCAAAAATTTTTTCTTTTTAGTTTTTTTTAGCCCTCCATGGACTTTTTCTGCATCCTTCCATTTGGGTTAGATGTCCACTTCATCACATGACCCCCAGGGGTTTGGAAGTTCATGGGACGGATGTCAGCTCGATGTTCGCTGATCCGGGGTTGTTTGAAACCACGGCCTTTTTTCCCCAAAAAGGTATGCTTTTTCCCCCAAAACCGTGCAGGGTATGCAAATTATACAAAATTACAAGGGTTGTTTCCCGGGCTGTTTCTTTTTCACGTTTTTTAATTTTCCTGTATCTTTTTCCCCGGATGTGCTGGCGTTTCTCACGTCTTCCCGGGAAGTATCTGCTGATGGGCCTGGGAAATTTTACATGCCCCGGTAAAAGGGAGAACATTATAGAAAAAGGGCGGCGGGGTTTCCTGCTTTTGAATTTATGCTTTTCCGCCTTCTTTTTGAGGGGGGAAACCCGGAAGCCTTGGGAAAATTGGTTTCATGAAAGAAACTACTTTAATGGGCCCAACCCATCCCGAAAAATTTTCAGGGTGAAGACCCTCGGGTGCTCTGAGGAAGAAAAAACAAACACCAGTTTTTCGTTTTGTTGTTTGTGGGCGGAGTGGGTAATTGGATAAATTTCCTCTTTATTAGTAGGCTTTCTTTTAAACAGAAAAACCGTAGGTCGTCGCACCCCGATGGATCAGGGGTTTTCCAGGAAAGGAGTTTCTGATTCTCCCCCTCCTCCCACGGTGAACTGGATTTTCTCGTGAACGGGGGTTTAGCCGCGGCGGGGTTGTGAAACACGACCCCTGGGGGGCCCAAAGACGAGGACGTCATTACGTAGCGAAGCCATGTTTTTAATTTTTTTTTTTTTTCCCCCATTATATTCCCTTTTAGTTAAACCTTGCAGGGGTTCCATTTAACAAAAAAAGCCATGGACGGCCCCCCAAAGGGGGGAGCCCATGGCGAGACCACTAATCTGCTGGTTTTTTCATTTCCCCGCAAAATTCGAAGTATTTCCCAAGTTTTAAGCATAAACTTCCCCTTTTGGAGAAAAAAATTTTGGTGTCTCCCGGGAGCGGGGGAGTTTGGTCTGTTTATTTAAAATGGGGACCCTCTCGACTGCCCGGACTTTTTCGTCTGTGGGTACATGGTTAAAAAGGGGTTTAACATCAAAACTGGCCAAACCTTTTTTTTTCCTTTTACCCCGAAATTCTGGAGGGCGTTTGATGGGGGGGGCCCCGGAGTTTTCAGGTTGGGAAAAAAAATGATGGGGCCCAATAGCGCCAAAAGAGGGGTTTTTGCCAAAACCTTGGCAAACGATGGGGGGGCGCGCCCCAAAGCAGAGGTGATCGGTTCACGGCACACCTGGTTTTTGGACCTTCGGGAGACCCCCTTTATGGGGCGGGGTTGCGGGGGGGGTCTTCCCCCCCGGGGAAGTAGGGTTTTCCTTTTGGCCGAACGCAGAAGTTTAAAACCCCCCGCCTTTTTCTTGAAACCCGCAAACCCCCATTTTTCCCCCCCCCCTTTTGTTACTTTCTTTTAAAAAAAGTAGAATCGGGAAAATAAAATTTTTTAATTTTTTTGTAAATAACACTTTTTTCCATAACCAAAAAATGCCCAAAACCTTTATCAGCCTGGGTGATGACGATGGTTTCATGTCGCGGAGGTCCTTTAAAAGCGGAGAATTTTTCTGCGTGGGAAACGCCCGGGGGGCGCGACGATGATCCCGCCCTAAGCAAGCAGGGGGCCCTTTACGAAAAACCCTTTTTCGGCGTCAAATATCGGTTTCCCGCCCGGGGGTTCGAGATGACGTTTGTCCATTAGGTCCTTTTTTCTTGGGCCCGGGGCTGAATTTGGGGGCCTAGCGAGAGGGTTCTTCTCCCGGGGGCAGGGTTTTGGAGGAAAATGTTTTTTAGGGGATCACTTTTGCCCAAACTTTTTGTCCAACCCCCTCTTTTGCATATACGTTGTTTAATTTCTCTTTTTGTTTGGACTCGTTTAGCTCGGTCCTGCTGTAATTGGAGGGAAACCCGCTCATGGGGAAAAGGGGTTTTTCCCCCCCCCAGTTTATCCCCGGGGTTCGTTTATTCCCGGTTTTTGCAGGGGCTAATGGCCTCCACAAGGAAGGCCCGAGCACAAACTGGGGAAAGGATTCCGCCGGATTTTAAAATGGCTCGGGGGAATTAAATATATTTCCTTTTTATATATATTTATAAATCAGATAGATAGAAAAGAAAGAGTGATAGATAGAACCTAGATAGATACATAGGGGAGATATATCATTATATAATATATATGATAAAATAAAATTATATATAATATATATATAAAATATATATATATTTAAAATAAAATATATATTTATATTCTATAATTTTTATATATTATAAATTAAAATATATATATTTTTATATATAAAATTATAATTTTATTAGTATATATATATTTTTTTAAAAAAATCTGCCTAGTATCTATTGTGTTTTCCTTAAAACTATTTTAAAATCTATCATCTATTTTTATTTATCTATAACATTATATTATATTATATATATAATTATAATTTTATTATATATATATAAAATTACTTATATCAAAACACAGACACAAAAGCAACACGGAAGAAAAAAACAAGTAGACCAGAGAAAAAACAAAAAAATATTTAAATTTTTTACGTTAGAAGAGAATACATAAAAAACATAAAAAGAACCCGAATATATAGATAAATAGGGAAAAAAAGATAAATAGAAAGACAAAAATAAAATAGAAGATAGATAGATAGATAGATAGATATACATATAACCCTAGATATAAATTTTACCTAAATATAGGGAAAAATATATACCCTATATATAAAAATATATATATTTAAAATATATATATATATAAAATATATAAATATATATTTTATAATAGTGTTTGTGTGTTTTTGTGTGGGGTGTTGTGTGTGTGGGTGTGTGTTTGTTTGGGCGTGTTTTGTGTGTGTGGGTTTTTGTGGGGTGTCTGTATGTGTGTGAGTATAGTGGAAAATCCCATCTATCCCACCTAAACTATCTATTATCTATCTATCTATTTTTATATATATTTTGTGTTGTGTGTGGTGTGTTTTGGGGGGGGGGTTTTGGGTTTTGTTGGGGTTTTAGTTTTCCCTGATTTTGGGGGAGTATATAATATAATTTTATAATATATATATTATAAATTATATATATATAAATAATTTTAAAATATTAGATTATATATATATATATAAAATAATATATTTTTATATATTTTATTTTATATATTAAATATATATATATTTTATATAAAAAAAGAAGAGAGAGAGAAAAGAGAAGGAGGGAGAGACAGAGAAAAGGAGAAACAAAAGGGAGAGATACTACAAAACCCCAAAACACAAATATATATAATTTTTTGGGCATGTCTGGGGTCTGTAATTTTAATGAAAAAGGATATATAAATTTTATATCTATATCATCTTTTCATAATCCTATCTTTGTTATAATATATATGTTGGGGTGTTTTGGGGGTGTGTGTGTGTGTTTGTTGGGGTGTGAGGGGCTTGCGTGGGTTGTGGGTTTATAGGGGTGTGGTTCTTTTGGGGGGAGTGTATTTTGTATGTTGTATCACTAGAAACACACATAATACAAACACAATGACACACACAAACCGAACCCTTATATATATATATTTTATAATATATATAATATATATATAATAATATATATATATATATATAATTTTATTTATATTTAAAATAAATATTAATATATACATATATATAAAAATATATATTTTAAAATTATAATAAAATATTATATTATATATATATATAAAATTTTTATATATATATTTTATATATATATATATAAATTTTAAATGTGTATGGTGTAAGAGCCCGGGAAAGAGGGGCCCCACAAGATTATGGTAGTGGCGAGCTTAGGTTTAGGTTTGACGACCCAAAAAGTAATGACTCCCTTTTATTTGGGATAGTAATGATGAGTACGGCGGGGCCCAGGAACGAAAGGTTTTTGTTCCCCGGGTCCCTGCGGGGGTTTTTACCTTTTCAAACTCCTACAGTGGTCTAAAATGGGAAAAGAAAACACGTGCTTAACATATGGTAATCAAATGCATAGCCCCTTTTGGAAGAGGAGGGAATTAAAAACATTTGGAAGTTTAGTTGGCAAAGGGGAGACGAATTTAAAAAGGTAAAGCAAGGGGAAAAACTTTTTAGTTTTGTGTTTGGGGGGGAAAAATAGGGTATGTGACAATACATAAGTTATACAAGGCATGTAGAATATAACAAACATATAATTTAAAAAAACAATTGGGATACAATTTCGGTAACACCAAAATAAAATTAAAAACTAGGTTTTCAATGTGGGGTGGGTGTGGGGTTTTTCTGTTTTGCGTGTGTGTGTCTTTTTTGTGTGTTTTATTATAATTTTATATATATATATATATAATATATATTTTAATATTTTATTAAAAAATAATATATATAAAATAAGAGAGAGAGGAGGAGAGGGGAGAGAGGGGAGAGAGGGGAAAGAGAGAGATAAAGATACATTTTAGTATGGTATATATATACAATATATATAGTGGGAAAATTATATTTGAATTATATATATATTAATATATATATATAATTTAATATAAAATATATATAAAGAGAGTTTAATAATATTATTTTATATATATATATTATATATAGATATATAATATATAAAATATATGTGTTTATACGTATGTAATATAAAAAAAAGACGCGGTGGCCCAGTGGTTTTGAGCGTCGGACCCGGCACGACGGCCCAACTGAGTTCGAGGGTTGACTCACCGGCCGGCGCGTTGTTCCCTTGGGGGCTGGGTTCCCCAAACCCGGATAAAAAAAAGGAAAAGATTTTCCTAAAAGGTAAAAAAATTAATCTCCCTGGAAAAGGGAAATGTTTCTGTATTTTATTATATAAAATGTAATATATTTTAAAATATATATTATTATATTTTTATAATAATATTTTTATATACATATATTTTATAATTTTTATGCGTGTGTGTGTGTGGGTGTGTGTTTGTGTGGGTTGGTGTGTGTGTGTGTGTGTGGGTGGTTTTGTGTGTGTGGTGTGTGTGGGGGTGTTTGTGTGGGGTTGTGTTTTATCTGTCAATAAAAAATATATATATATATATTTTATATTTTATATTATAATAATTATATTTTAAAATTTTGATTTTAACCACCCTTATAAATTAAAATTATAAACTAATATAATATATATAAAATTTTTTAAAAATATATTATACATAAATATATTTAAAAAATATATAAAAAAACACACACACACACACACACACAACACACACACACACACACAAATATATATAATATATTATATATATATTTAAAATAATATATTATATATTTTATATAAAATATAAAACTCACTACCTATATTCCCCAAAATATATACAAATTTTGGGTATTCATTTCACACATTTTATAATAAAAAAATAAAAAAAGAAACATAAAGAAACACAAATACACACACAACAGACACACTTTATATAGATATAAATTTTATATTAAAATATATATATAAAATTTTGAAAAGAATTTTTATAAAATATAGTAAAATATTATATATATATATTAATAGGGTTTATAATATATTTAAAAAAATAAAAATATAGAAATAATAAATTATATTTAAAATATATATATATATTAAAATATATATTTTTTTTTTTATATATATATATAAATGGGCTTTTTTTAAATTAGTGGTGTGGTGTGTGTGGGATTGTTTGTAAATTTTGCAGGGGTATTCTGTTTTCCCCGTCATTCCCTTTTCTAAAAATAGGCAGAAAGAGTGGCGTAGATAAGTTGTTATCTTAAGAGAGGGATCACCCCCACCCCCGGGTCTATGGGTTTTACTTTATGGGGGAAACGAAATTTCACCCACCGCTTTTTAAAAAACACATGCATATTTTTTCTAAAAAATCTCCCTATACAAAGAAAAAAAATTTTTTTTACGTTGGCCCCAAATAAAATTTGGGGAACTCGATCTTTTTTAAATTTTTGAATATTTTAAATTTAAAAAAGTCATACCAAATGAAAAAATTTATATATTATCTTAAAACCCTTCCCTTTGATTTTCACTTTTGCCCCCTAGTTGTTTTTTAGTAGCGAAAACATTTGGGGCCCCCAAAAAACTATTTTTATTTTAAAAAATCAAAAAAACCTGTATAAAAAAAAGGGCCTTTCACTTGAAAAATTTTTCCCCTTTTAAAAACTATGTCTTTTAAAAAAAAAAAACTTTTTTTAAGATAAAAAAAAAAAAGGAGGTAAAAAAATTTTAACCCCATGTTTTAAAAAGCTTTATAATTTTTACTTTGTTTTTGGGACAAGGGACAAAGAAAATTTCCCCTTTTAAAGCAGAGATTTTTTGAAAAAGGATATGTTTCCCCTGGAGAAAAAAAAAAAAAAATTTAGGGGACACCCTCGTTTGCGATGGAAATTTAGCGGGACAATTTTTCCCAAATTTTTTCCAAACCCTTCAGCATGTAAACTGCCACTTTAAATCAGGTCTTCTTCGTGTAGAAAATTTTTTTCCCCCTGTAATTTTGGACCGCAGTTAGACGAGGGACTCTTAATTCCCGCACGCGCCGAAACATCCCCCCGACGCGGATGCGCGCGCGGGAAGAAAAACCGCACGGGGCCCGGCGGCGGCGGGGGGCGGGGAGGGTGGCGGGGGGCGGCGGGGGAGGGCCGGCGGGGTTTGGGGGGCGGCGGGGGCGGTGGAGGCGACAGGGGAAAGGGGGCCCCGGGTAGCGGCGGGGGCGGCGACAGGGGGGGGCTTTTTCTCGCCGCCCCCGGGCCGCGTGGGGTTTTAATTTCCCCGCGCGCGCATCCGCGTCGGGGGAAAAGGGGCGGCGCTTTGGGGGAATTTAAGAGCCCCTCGTTAAGTTGCGGTCAACATTACAGGGAGAAATATTCTCTGAGACAAAAGAAGACGTGATAAGGAAAGGCAGTTTACAGCTGAATGATTAAAAATGAAAACCCACCAAGTAAAAGTTTAAAAAACAAGGCAAGAAATGGTTTACTGATGACAGCAAAAAAGTGCCCACATTGTGGGAGTGCCTTTGGCTTTTCGCACTTTTAGGGGGGAGAAAATGTATAGCATTTCAGACGTATTTACTTGTCTCGCGGGAAAAATGATCGGGGGATTGGGTTTATTTTTGTTTATTTCTTTTTTTAACAGAAAAGGTTTAAGAGGGTACTTTTAGCCAAAAAACTATATTTGTTTCCCCATGGTAAGCATTTTTTTGTCATTTAAAAAATAAAAATTACATTTTTAACATATGGAAATTTTTAAAATACTACCATGTAAGGCCGGATGCGGGTTAGTATTTAAAAGGGCCCTATCAAAATCTGAATGCCCCTTTCCCGGACAGGGGTGACACCCCGGGGAAGCCCAGAAAATCTTTGCCCTTTTCCCGTCGTATTTCTTTTATGCGGAAGGGAAAAAAAAAAATAATTGCGAGGAAAGGAGAAGAAAAAAACTTAAATGAATGATGGAATTTTTAAATTTTCTGAAAAAATTAAATCGGGGCAAATTTTTGTATATGATGATTGTATTTGTCATGAGAAATTTATCTATTTTAAAATACTAATGAAAGCCCTTTTTACGGTTTTATAAAATTTTAGTTTCTTCGCAAGGAACCCCCAAAGTTTTGATAGGGCTATAAGCATCAAAAAATTTCTAAGTAAAATCAATTTTTCCAATACATATTTAGTGGGGGTGAAGTATTTTATAGCCCAATTATGATTATAATCACCATTTTTAAACATCCTCGCGGAAATAAAAGCATCGCGCTTAGTCGAGGGGAGAAGGAGCAGATTTAGGAAAAGGGGTTTGGAGGCCTCCCCAACAAGATATGGCTTTTTGATAGGGAGAACAGACGTGAGCAGGCGGGAAAACGAGTGGGTGTGAAAAAAAGATATGCAAAGAAGATCAAAAAACCGAGGCGAGCTTTTCAAAAAACTTTCTAGCTATCTAGAACATGGGGGTTTACCTTGGTCAAATGATTGAAGGGGTGCGTTTTCCCATTGTAGAAAATCTTTAAATATCCCAGTTCTTCACGAAAGGAGGCGAGAAAAAGTACTTAAATGATGTCCCCTCTATTGTTGCCTTTTCCCCCACTTCCCCACGTCCATTAAGGGTTTTTAAATTATGCCCCGGTGAAAGCTTTAAATCTCGTGACAAGCAGAGGTATTCCTAAACCTGTTGGGGGCCCCCCCCCTTTATTGGTTATTGCCTGGAGCATTGTCAGAGTTTAGGAACTATTTAGTAAAAAAGGGACTTTTTTAAAGTGATAGAAAATGCTTTTAACATTTTTAACATTTACCAAAATTTTTTCCCCAAAGCCCTAAAAAAAAACTGCTCATTTTCATATACTTTTATTTCAATAATCACCCTTGTTTTAAAAAAAAAGGGGGCATTTTGCTTTCTCTAATTTATGAAAAGAAGTTTTTTCCCCCCCTTTAAATTAGAGGTAATGGGGAATATTTTTTTTCCCTAAACGAATGGTTTTTACTTGTCATTTAGAAAAATTTGCTTGGGTTTGGGGTTTTTCCCTTTTTAGGCGTGATTTTAAACCCCTTTCTCTATAATTTAATTCCGATGTATGTTGTTTCTTTCTTTATCCCCTTTTCTGCCATGTAAAACAAGAATCCCTAATGAAAGACACACAACAAAAAAAGCCCTTTATAAAAAAACCGGTTTAAAAAAAGAAAAGAAAAAAAAAAAAAAACGCATCATTTGGGAAAAATACATCCCTTCTGCAAAGATCCATGCATCGGGGTGTCACAAATTATTTTTTTTTTTACCCCCCCCCCCCCCAGGGGTAAAATATCCTTGGTAAAAAAAATCTTGCTTTAGGCAAATTTGATTTTGGTCATTGTCCAATACACTTTAAAAATATAAATGTTTTAAAAAATTTGGGGGGTTATATTATTTTACCTTTTTTTTTTTAATCTTTTTAAAAGTTTTTTTTTTGAAAAAGAAAATAGTTTTTAAAAGGGAAAAATATTCAAGTGAAACCTTCTTGTTATACGGTGTTTGATTTTTGAAGATAAAAATAGTTTTATAGGGGCCTTAAATTTTTTCGCTATACAAAACTAGGGACTTTGGGGAAAAAGGGCATGGGGCCAAAGGATGTTAAAAATTTTATATATATTTTTTTTTTTTTTGGTAGGACTTTGTATTAAGATTTTCAGAAAATTTTAAAAAGAGATCGAGTGTTAGTTTTTCGGTCCCAAACGTAAAAAAAAATTTTTCTCTTTTTTGGGGAGTTTTGAGAAAATATATGCATGTGTTATTTAAAAAAGCGGGGGGTTTAAATGACTTTTTCCCAAAAAGTAAATCCCCATAAAACCGGCGGTGAGGTGTCGTCTTTTAAAAGATAACAATTTAACCTAGCCCCAAACCCTCTTGCTGCATTTTGTAGAAAGGCAATGAGGGGGAAAATGAGAAGTAAAGTTTGGTTAATTATCCCCTTTGGCAAGGTTATTTGTGCCCCTTTTTAATTTTTTTCCCGTTCGGGTGGGAGACAAAAAAACATATTTGCTAGTTTTAAAAAAAAATACAATCCCCGTATTTTCAAATTTAAAGTTTACCCAACTTATCTAGCCCCTTTCTCTTATAGCAGGTTTGTGGGGACGGTGAGAAAGAAATGGCGGGGAAACGAGAAGAAAAAGTTTAGTGGATTATTTTCCGTGGGAAAGGGTTATTTGGTCTTTTTTACAATATTTTTTCCCGTTTTGGGGGGACAAAACAGCATATTTGCCTAGATGAAGAAATATTGAAAACCAAAATTAGTGGTTCCCATTGATATTTCCCTTTTTCTTCGTTATAATTTGGGTGGGGGGGTTTTACTATAGAAAAATTTTTGTGTGGGGGGAGAAAATTACAAAAAGCTAGTCCACCTTCGTTCAAATTTTCCATCTTTTTTTTAATCATAAAAAAAAAGGGAGGATCCCTAATCAGTGTTTCCCCTGGTCTTTTTTTTAAAAGAAGTTTGTTTTGTTTTTTAAATTTTTTTTTAAAATTTATCTGCCGCGTAACAGCTAAGGTCATTAGCGGGAATACCTTTTTAAAAAACAGAAATTTTAAAATTTTTAAAACCCTTTAAAAATTTATAAATAGATTTCTTATAAATAAAAAATTTAAACAAATTTAAAAATCAAAGAAAAAAATTTATACTCAAATTTGTATAAAATTATTGCATAAAAAATATTCATAATTAAATTTTATTAAAAATATTGCTCCCAAAGGAAGCAATAAGACCCTCTAGTCAAAAACCTCCCCCAATAATTTTCAGTTTTTTTGGGGGGGGACTTTTTCCCTACGTTTTGGGTTGGGGAAAATTTGTTGCACATTTTTTCCACTCATGTGCGATTTTTAAAGGGCTTTTTGGAAACCTCACAAAGTGCCTGATTTTTTACCCATCATGGGCCCCCCATGAGCGTCTTGTGGGGCCCGTTTTTTACCCTTTGTTAATGAAACCCTTCCCACTTTTGGGTTGGGAGGAGGTTTGGTAAACCCAACTCCCAAAGGGTCATCTCTAATCCTCGCAGTTTTTTTTCTGGAGATAGGGCCTCCATTTTTCCCTTCCATTTATCGCGAAGAAAAATTCCTGTGCTGGGTTTCAGGTCGGGGGTGGGAAAGGGAAAACGAGCTCAAAAGGGTGAGCGGCAGCTCCCTTACCCTTCTGATCAGCTCGCTTTTCCCCACTGAAACCAACATGCGCGGGCCCCCCAACACGGGATTTATTTTTTTTAGGGTTTTGGACATCATGCAAGCCAATTTTAAAACCCCCCTTTCATATGGATGTGATGAGTTTAAGCTCTTGTTTGGCTTGCAAGGCACACGAGAAGTCACAAATTTTCAAAATGAAGGGTTTCCCAAAAAGTTTCCTTAGTATTTTAAACTGCTCCCCAAGAATGGCATGAAAACTCTGCAGTAAAAGATCAAAGGGCTGCTAGGGGAAAAGGACTGCCAGATGAAAGTTTTCCTTTGTTTCACTGTTTCCCAAAGCCCAAAAACCTTTTGGCAGATTTCGAACCATCTGTAATTTTGGGTTTCCGACCTTGGTCTTAGAAATGTGCTAAAGGAAATTTTCCCCTTCTGACTTCTGTTTCAGTTTTCTCTCCCCCCCCCCAAATTTCCCGCCCAAATCCAGCCGACTTGATTAGCCCAAAGGGGGGAAGGGGAAATTTCCCAACGGGCCAAAACCCTTAGTGAGATTTAAATTTAAGTTTTTTTCCAGATTCATTCTCCTACCATGGGATGGGCTACCCCTAAAGGGGGGTTAAAAACCCAATCGGGTAGGAGTTTCCCGGAACCCTTTGTGGGTTTCGTAAAAGTAAAATCGGGTTTCATGTAGTCCCGGTGAAATGAAAGAGGGGGTTTCCCCACTCTCAGCATACAGGGACCCCAACAGGTGAAGACCTGAAACCCCCAGTACAGATTCGAGAGTTTTTAAATTTAAAAACCCGAGCCCAACATGGGAAGAACAGGGGGAGTTGCAGATGAATAAGTTTCACACCCATAGTCAAGCTTACTACAAATAAGTGTCGGAAAAGCCTTTAGAAGCGTTTTTTCCCCCCCCCCCCGGGTCTGACCCCAAGAAAAATTTTGAAAAAACCCCGCAAAAATACTAAGTGTTTTGTAGCCTTCACTTTAACTTTTTGTTGGAGGGGCACCCATGAAGTTTTGAGTAAAAAATTCCCCCCAAAGTACTTCACCTTTGGACAAATTGAAAGTGGGTTTGCTCCTAAAAGGGGGAAAGGTGGAACTTTCCTCGTTTGGGAAAAGAAACAGCCATGGTTTTGGCTTTGAAAAAAAATTTAAACCCCCATGATATGTTGCCCACTGTAAAACCCGGGATTTTTTGCAGTCTGCATGCGCCCGAACATCTGTAAGCTTCCTCCTGGACAGTACAGTGTAAAGTCATCCACTTTACAGATTACATGGAAAAGAAATTGGAAAAACCTTTATAATGTTTTTATCCCAAGGGCAAACAGGGTCACATTTAAAGGACACCCCCTTTGTGGGCCCCCTTCCAGCTGGTCCCAAGGTTAAAAGAAACGTTTCCCACCCGAACCAAAATTTTTCCTGTTAGCAAGGAAGTTTGGGTATGAAGGTAGGTCTGCTCCTTTTTAAAACCAATTCATACAGTTTCCCATGGTATGCCATGTTTCCCAAGAGTATCATAACCCTTTTCAAGTCAAAGAAAAAAACTGCAACAGGACGTCGCTGTCCCGAAGGAATTTTATAGCATTTTCCTTTCCTCAAAAGTGCATCTGTGGGTGATCCCCCAATTTTTTAAAACCCATTGTTTGGGGGGTTTCAGCACTTTTTTCTTTTTTGGGCAGCCAGGGGAAACCCTAAATTTTACCTTTTTCTCCATCAGTTGCAGTGAAAGCTGGTGAGAAAAATTGGGTCTGAAATTTCCTGGGGTGGAAGTATCTTTGCCAGGTTTTAGGAACAGGAATGTTTTATAGCCTTTTTCCATTTGGATGGCACGTCCCCCCCTATAAAATCCTATTGAACAAGTCCAACAGGAAAACTTTGGGGAAACTCCCCGGAAGTGGTTTTCA
This sequence comes from Penaeus monodon, assembly GCF_015228065.2. Classification (NCBI taxonomy): domain Eukaryota; kingdom Metazoa; phylum Arthropoda; class Malacostraca; order Decapoda; family Penaeidae; genus Penaeus; species Penaeus monodon. The sequence continues at coordinate 17,179 of NW_023663071.1, forward strand.
TTTGATATGGAATATCGTCACTTCCTGGGGCAGTCTTAGGGCCCCAGAGGAAAAGCAGACCATCCCCTTTGCGCAAAAATGGCAAGTTGTTGGAAGTTCTCTGAATTCCTACTAAAGAACGACACTGGGTGTTTTTTTCCTTTGTTCAGCACAAAGAGGGGGAGAATCGAGCGGGGTGTAAGAGTCCAGAGGAATATCCCCAAGGATTTGCACTCATTAGCAATATTTTTTTTTGTCTGTGATGATTACCCAACTATTTTCCCGGGAGCGGGTTTGTGATTTTGGAGTGCTTTTTTTCCAGCAATTTACGCCCCTTGTCCCACCCCCTTTGCAAAGGGGGGCCCAGGGTTAATCGAGGAGACATACTGTCCCCAACGACGTCCGCCCTAGCCCCCTTTTAAAGCACCCCGCCTGGCCTTGGTCGGGCTTTTGAAAACTGACAAGGTTACCTGTGGGGCGTCTTTTTCAACTGCCTTAATCCCAGCTTTCCTTGCTCTGACAGTTTGTTGGCATTCATCAGACCCCCATGGTATGGAGGTCGAGGGTTCTGCCGCTATTTTTTGGGAAGGGAAAGGTTTCGGGCGAAAGGGTTTAAATTTCGTGATGTAAAGGGGATTAACGCATCTTGAACACACGGGAAAAATCATTAACAGCCCTTTGAAATACTGCAGTTGATCTAAAAAGATTCCAGTCTGCTGATCAATTTCGCCATTTTGCATTCCATTGAGGAAAATCCCAATTCACCCCCCCAAAAAATTATTGGAAAAGGGTTCGTTCCCCTGTAAGTTTTCCCTTTCCCCGGCCAAGTGAAGTTAAAACTGGGAAATCAGGTAACCCTATGATGGGCAAATATTGGAGAATGGGGCCCAGTTTGAACTTGGGGAAAAGTGTGGGAGTGTCAATGTTCAGTAAAACTGCATCTGCTCCCAAGAACAAGGACTAAAAGGGCCCCTTTCCCCGAGGGTTTTCACAAAGTGTCTCCCCCCGAGGGGAGCCGACCATTTAAAAACCCCAAGAGTTTTTGAAATGGATGTGGCAAAAAATGCCCAAGGGGAGATTTCCAAATCATTTATGTTGAGATTATGTGGAGGAAGGAGATGGGTGCAAAAGTGTAAGGGCGGGTAAAGGGCCTTTTTCTACAGCCCCCACCTGCAGTGTTTTCGCAAAGGTGGAGGCCTGGAAGGGGGTTTTCATGACGTTTTCCATTACTGCTACTTCCTCCATGAGGTCCATGTCAAAGGGTTTCCTAATGGGCTTTAACTTGAAAAAACCTCTCCGGAAAAAAGGGACAATTTCCCTGGTTTATAATCCTTTTTAGGATACACAAACTGGGGGTTTCCCTGAAGCACGATTTGCAGTTCTTCCCCTTTTGCATGAAAATTCCTTGGGCAGTTCCAAAATTTGGGTTAGGGTATCCCGTTTTTTAGATTATTTCCCTTTATAAGGGTTTGGCCCGCACCCGTGGTCAAAGGGTTTTCCATACACCTTTTGGGGGGCCCTTTCCAGGATTCCCGGGGGTACCTTTTTTTTGGTTGTTTTCCTGTGGGAAAAAGTTTCCCCAGGTTTCCCTTGGGGCAGGTTCAGGGGTTTTTTTGCCTAGGCAAAGGCCCGGGCCCGAGGGTTTTTTTTTTTTTTTCTTTAGGGGCATTCTGTCTAGCCAAAAACGGAGGCCCTGTTTGGGTTTTGTTGAAACTGGGGGGTCTTTTGGGAAAGGTTCAGGATTTTCCTTTTTCCGGGGAAAGGGGGTGCCTGGGCCCTTTTCTTAAAAGGGGTTCTGCCCCAGCAGCAGGGTGCTCCTGTGGATGGGTGGGGTGGAGCCTCACCCTTTGAGGCCCCTGGGGGGCCTTTTCCTGAGGCTCCAAAGACCTTACTTTGGGAGGAGGCTCCTCCAAAGACCCCTCACCCTACTGTTTTTGGGGAAAAAAAATCACCAAAAGGGAGGTCGGGAATTGGGACTGAGGTTTAGGGAAAATGGCCGTGTGTGTGCTGTAAGAAGCATTGGGGGCAAGGGTTGGGGGGAAGGGGGGAGGGCTAGAACCGAAGCAAAGGACCACCTGGGTGTGCAAAAAAGCATACGGGCACGTCGCTTTTCCCCTGGAAAAAAAAAAATTCTCCTGTCCTTTTTTCCAAAACTTCCCTTTTTAAATTTGTACCCTTTTTCATTGCCTTTTAAGAAGCTTCATGAGCTTCTTTTCAGGGGTTTAAAAGCCTATTGGACCTGGGCAGTTGTCATCCCTTTATTTACCTGTTGTACCACATTAAAAAAATACTCTTGGTTTTCCATTTTCTTTAAAAAAAGGCAAGAGTTTGGTTCCCGCCCATAACCCTTTGGAAATGGGAAACCCCGATAGGGTTGGGAAATTTTGCTTTTTCCTTGAGGTGGGGACCAGGCCCCAAATTTAACCCCTTCTGGAAAGGGTAATGTGTTAAAAATTTGAAGAAGAGCTGGTGTTTGGTTGTTCCAAAACCAAAAACTTTTTTCCTAAAAGTTTACTGTCACAATTAAATTCTCTAATTCCTCAAAGTTTCTCCTCGAAAACCTCATTTAGGTCCGGGAAAAGACAATTCCCTTTTCACTGATTGAGGGTTTGTGAGGAAGAGCATGAAAATTGGGGCCCCAGGAATGGTTTCATATTGCACGCCCGACGGCACTTCGTCTGGTGGGGCGGAAAAACCCCAACTATCGGGGTACCATCTCGTGTGGGGGGGTACGGGATCAAGTTTACATACTTCAAACTATTTTCCCAAAGAACCCAAAGAGGGCAAGATCCCTTTATTTATTTCACCATCATTGGCTTTAAATACCCGGTACTTTCTATATGAAATGCTTATATTTTAAAAGGGAAGAAACTCCCTTTTGGATTTAGGAGGACTTTCCCCTTCTTACCTGGGTTGGGGGCCCGGGAACCATTACCCATTCCCATTTTTTGGGCCCCTTTTGGGAAAAGAAAAAAAAAGGTTTTCCCGAGTGACAAGGTGATTTTTAAAAAAGAGAAATGGTCGAAAGGGGTTGCCCCGGGCGTCAGGGAAGAGCTAGGGTCTTTTTTAAATTTTTTAGTATTAAAACAAAATTTTTAATTCTTCATTCCCCAAACCCCCCCACCCACCATGGAGTCCAAAAAGAGGGGAAGATTTTTGGGGTTTAAAACTCCCAAAAGCCAAAAGGGGTTTAAAGAGGAAATATACGCAGCCACTATCACAGAATGATGGCAGGCGCGGGACCTATGCGCTACCCCACTGAATAGTTTCTGCTTTACCCTAGCCCAAATTTACCCGCCGGGTTGACTTGGGCCCGGGGCCTTTATCAAACCACCCGGTTTAAACCCGAATAAAGGACCCAAAAAGGGGGGTTTCTAGCTGCAGGGGCCCCCGCGGGCAGCATCGCTCAACCTCCCGGACTCCCGTTCCTGGTTTAATGGGATGCCAAAGCAAAGGCAAAAACCCCGTGGGGGGAGTTCTCCTATCCAAGATGGAAGAAAAAGGGTGGGTACAAACCCTCCCCCCTTTATAGGCCTTTGGTTTTCACCAGGAAGCCAAATTTTTTCTTTGTCCTCAGGTGACCCCTCCAGTAGGGTAGCCCTTTTGGGCCCGCTCACCAGGGTATTTTGGGGGCCCCAAAAACCCCCCCCCCCGCGGCAAAGGGGGCCGGCTTCCGTTTGGGGGGTTATTATCAGAAGAGAATGCACTGTATTTTGGGTGCACAAAAGTTAAAAACCCATGGGAAAGCTGAACATATTTTCCCAGTTTTTCCCTTAGAATTTTACAAAATTTAGAGTGGGCGGGGGAAAATTTTAGGGAAAAATACCGCATTGCCCCTTGAGGGTTTAAATTTGCAAAAAAATACGGTTTAGCACGTGGGGGCCCGGGGGTGGTCCTAGGGTAGATAATTAAAAATGTTCAGCCCGGGAAAATAGGTGGGGAAAAACCCTCTTTTGGGCTCGCGCAAGCGTTTTGTGAAAAAACCCCATTAATACCCTTTTAAAAAGAATAAAACCCCGGGGACTTTTTAACCTGTTAGGTAAATTTAAAATGTTTTTTTAAGCCTGAAAATTTTTAAAAGGGAGAGATTTGTGGTTATCGCATTTTTCATTTTCACAGAAAAATTAAGCTTGTTATTTTTTTTTATTTGTATTTTCAAAGGGTTTGGATTTGTGTTTGTGGAAAAATCAAAAAAGACATTGAGTACAAAAAGGGTTTTTATTTATCCTTTGAGTGAATTGTATTTTTTAGAAAATGTTTGGGATGTAAGATAGCTTATCAATCGTCCCGCGAAGTTAAGAAATTTTGTTTTATTCTTTTTAGGGTTTCACCGTTATATTATGATTAAAATGTTTTATAAGCCTGCAATTTTCAAACGGGTAGTGGTATTATCGCCTTTTCATTTACACAAAAAAAATAAAGCCTGTTTTTTTTATTTATTTTGTTTTTCCCTGTTAGGACGGTGTTTTTTTCTTGAAAGTCTATTAAAAGGAATTTTTGGGGACAACAAGGTTTTATGATCCTTTTCACGGGAAATTTTATTTTTATTAGAAGAAACCTTTGGGGTGGAAGAACGACTAGTATAAATGTTAAAGAAGAGAGGAGTTCGCAAGTTTGTCAATGTTTCCCCCGAATTTAAAAAAATTTTTGTTTAGATTTCTTATTAGAGTTTCATTTTTTTAAAATTTTCATTTTTAAAAATTTTTAAAGAAGGGGTTATGGTCCCTTTGCAAGTATTTTTTTTTTTTTTTATGCCCTATGGGGAGAAAGTGGTAGTGTTTTATGCATATATTTTTGGGCTTTTTATTTTCGTTTAAAGCGAAAATTATCAATCTTTTGTAAAGGGTTTAAAAAGGAAATTTTCCCTTTTTTGGTTGGTACACCTCAAGACGAGAGTACACCGTCACCGTCATTTCCTCTGGGAAAAAGAAGAAAAAGTCATATTATTTACCCTCGGGTTTTATGAAAAATTTGGGGCGGACCCTGATTTGTATTTTTGGGCCGTTTGTTTGACCCAAAAAGGAAAAATGAAGACCTTTAAAAAAGACAATGATTACCCGCAACGTATTTTTTAAAAATTTTTTATTGCAAGAATTTTTAATATTTTTTTGTTTTGGCGATTTTTAAAGTAACCGAAGTGTCAAGACTTTTTCCATTTTTGCTCCGTAACGGGGAAAATGGGGGAATTTGGGGGGGGGGGGGTGGAGGCTTCCTGTTTTTGGACTTTTCGTGTGCAGCGTTGTATGATTTTTTTTGATTTTGTGCTTCTTCCTCTTATTTTATTCTTTTTATTTCCCTTTGGGGGGGAGTAGAGGGGCACCCTTTAGGGAAAAAGTATAGTAAACATTAGAGGGGGCATTTATGGATTTTTGATGAAATTTGAAGGGGTTTGGTTTATGGGCCCGTAGCAGGATTTTAATTTTCGATTAAAGGTTTCAAAATTTAAAAATGGGAATATTGGGGGGTTTGAGGGGAGGGAATTTTTTGGGAAAACAGTACGTCCATCGGTCTTTTGTGCTATTTGTTTTTTTTTTGCGTCTTCTCCCCCTACCATTAATTTCTTTTCCCATGGGGTTGAGGGGAAAAAGGATCGGGGGGAATAGGAAAAGGGGAAGGGCGGGTGTTTTTCCCCGTTCCCCGGACTTTTTCGTTTTTGTCAGCAAGGGTGGGTGCATGTTTTTTGGGTTTTTGGTTTCTTCTTTCCCCTTTTTCAGATTCTTTTTAAATTTCTTCGGGGAGGAGAAAACAAGGGCCCTTTGGGGGGACGTTAGGGCATTTTAAATTTTGAGGGGAAAATTTTTGGATTTTGATGAATTAAGAGGGTGACACTCGTCTGTAGCAGGGGTTAAATCGGGTTCAGTTAAAATTCAAAAAAGGGCATATTGCCAAGGTTATTTACAATCCCCCAAAAAAAAAAGGTAATTTTTGTATAAAGAGTTTTTTTAATCCTTCACTTTAATTTTGGGTTCCCTTTTCTCTTGGGACAGTGAGAGAGGGGGCAGAAATTAAACCCGGGCATTAGCAAGGGCCCGTGGACCCATTTTATTTGTTTTTACAGTTTTAGTCATTTGGAAAAGACGGGTTTCCCCCGTCTGTAAAAGACTCCAAATTTTCCCATCCGGTCAAGTTTAAACATGGGAATTTTTGCGGTGTGGGGTGGGGGAGCCCCGTGGGTGGTCTTTTGGGGAAACCACCCCTTGTTAAGGGTAATGAAAGATTTCGGAATATTGGGCACCTTTTTTTTATGATGACTATTTTGGACTGTTTAAAGGGATGTTTTTGTTAAACCCATCGTTAGCTATGGTTTTGTGGTTACCCCATGATCATTAAAATTTTTTTCCCCTTCCCATAAGGTTGAATTAAGCGGTGGGGGGGGATTGATCTATGTTTAAAATGCTTTTGGGGGAGATCCCCGTTGGACATCCTGGTTTTTGAGTAAGATTTCGGAAAACGGGGTATTGATTAGTTAATCACTTTCAGTGGTCAATTTTTTCTGTTATGATGCACCCTTTTTAACCCTTTGGGAGTGGCGGTTAGCCATCGTAGCTTAAAGGTCTAGTGGTTTTCCCCTTGATCATTACCCGGTTTTACTCCGACAAGGTTTTGTGGTTTCGTTGATAATTTAAACTATGTCACCTGGCACCTGCATTGGAGGGGGTTATCGGTTTGTAAAATATTGGGGTTTTATTATTTTTTTATGATTTCGTCATGTACGAACATTTTAAAAAGCATATGTGAAAGTAGGTTTTAAAGATTTCCGGGTCCTTTTATTTTTGTTTTTTGTGGAATGGTTTTCTGTTTGCGGGGTTGTTGGTTTCGCAAAGGGCACTGATTACGTCACGGGTTTTACTGAAACCACTTTCCCCCATTCATGTACGGGGGGTGTGAGGGTGTTGGATTTCTTTTCCCAAAAAAAATTATCCGCTTTCCCCTTTTCGATAAGGTTGTTTTGGTTAGCGTGGTCATTAACATGGGCCCCCGGGTCAACCTTTCATTGGAGGGGATACTCGTTCCCCCAGTATATAAATTTTTTTCATTTTATTTCTCATATTTTTAAACTTTTGATGCGTCCCCTTTTACGAACTGTTTAAAAAGCAATGTGAAAAAAGGTTAGTTTATTTTCCCGGGGGGTTTATTATGTTGTTTTGGGGGCATTGGTTGGGTTTGGGGGTTTTTGGTTTCGTCAAGGTTTTGATTACGTTTACGGTCACGGGCCTACTTCACATTCATTTTACGACAGAAGGGGGGTTTGATTTTGTCAAACTTCCATCTAATTTATATATAAAATTTTATAATATTATAATAATATATTTTATATATATAATATATATTTAAAAGAAAAGTAGTATGTAAAAAATATGCATAATAAATTAAATTTTTATATATAATTTTATATTTTAATATATATATTGGATGGGAAAATATACAAAATATATAATATATTTAAATATTTTAATATATTTATATTATTAATTTTATTGTTAAATATTTCACCCAAAATAAATACACATGAACTCCCACAAAACACAAAACACACCCCACACCCAAAATTTTATATATAATTTTAATAAAAATAGATAGATAGATAGATAGATTTGATATGATAGAATATTTTAAATTAAAATAAAAAAAAAATAATTTTAAAATATATAAATTATTTAAAAATAAGATAAAGAATAAAAAAATTTTCATGTATTGTATGGATAAACATGGGATTGAATTTTTTATATAATTATATAAAAAAATAGAAATAATATATAAATATATATATTATATTATATATAAAAAATTTTATAGATATATATATAAAATTATGGGTAATATTTTTATATGTATATAGATATAATTATTTTTATTTAATATATATTTTTATTATATAGTATTATTATAGGTATATATTTAATTTTATTTTAGAAAAATTTTAATATATCTATATTAAATTTTATATATATAATATAATAGAAATAAAATATATAATATATATTTTAAAATATATATAATTTTAAAATATGAAAAAGGTATTAATGTTAAAAATTAAAAATATAATTTTAGAACAAATTTACAGATAGACAACACACACAAACACAACAAAAAACACACACAAACACAACACACACACACACACAAAACACACACACACACACACACACACACCACAAATAAAAATTTAAAAAAAACACAAATACATAATAAAAATTTTTAAAAATTTATTTTTAAAATAATAATAATATATAAATATATGGGTATATATATATTTAAAATTTGGGACTGTAAAGTATTTATATAATGATAATATATAATAATTTTATATATTTATAGATATATTAAAATTTTAATACAAATATATATAAAATATATATATTGGGGGAAAAATCTATAACCCAGATAAAAAACAAATGCATCCTACAAAAAAACATACACAACCACACAAAACACGCACAAAACATTTAAATATAGTATAATAAATTTTTAAATTATATATAATATATAAAATATTATTATATATATAATTTTATATTATTAAAATTTTAGATTTTAAAAAGTTTTTATTTTTTAATTGTTTAAAAATTTATATGAGTTATATACATATATATATAAGGGTATTATAAATATTTATATATATTTTAAAATACAATTTTATTTTATATATATAATTATATAAAAATAAGTGGGTCTGTGTGTGTGTGGGTTTTTTTGGGGTCTTTTTTGGGTCTTATTTATGTTTTTTTATATAAAGTGTAGTGAAATTCCAAAATTTTTTATAGTTGGAAATAGGATTTTGAGTATATATATTATATATATATTTTTAAATATAAATTTTATTAAAATATATAAAATAATTTTTATTATATTTTTGTGTGTGTGTGTGTGTGTGTGGGTGTGGTGTGTGTGTGTTTCTATATAGTATAGTAAATATATAATGTTATATTATATTATATATATAATATATAATATTATATATTAATATTAAGTGTGTATATCTAAAATATAAAAATTATTATTATTATTAAATTATATATAATTATTATATATGAAGATAGAAAACACACACACAAAAAAACACACCCCACACACACAACACACACAAACACACACACACACACAAAACACCACACACACACACCCCACAAAACGTATAATATATAATATGTATATATATATATAATTTTATAATAATATTATATAATTATATTATATATATTATATACTTTATAAAAGTATATACAGTACATTTCCTTTCCACGGGAAATTTGTTCCCTTTTTTGGTAATCATTTCTTTATTTTTTCCGGGTTGGGACCAGCACCAGGAACAACGCGCCCGGCCCCGGGGAGTCGAACCCTCGAACCAGATTTTCGTCGTGCCAGAGTCGACCTCTAACCACTCGGCCACCGCGTCTTTATGTTTATATATACATACGTATAAATACATATATATATATATATATATATATAAATATATATATATAGATATATAGTATATAGTAAAAATCTATTAACTCTCTTTATATATATATTAGATATATATATATAGTATATATATATAATTATATTATATATATATATATCTATATATATATATCTATATATATATGTATATATATACAACAATCTATATGTATCTTTATCTCCTCTTCTCTTCTCCTCTCTCTCTCTCTCTCTCTCTCTCCTCTCTCTATATATATATATATATATATATAAGATATATATATAATATATATATATTATATATATAATTACACACACAAACAGACACACACACGCACAAACAGACAACACACCACACACACACATTGTAACCTAGCTTTATATATGTGGTGTTACCGAAATATGTATGCCAATGTTATTCTATTTATATGTTGTTATATTCTACATGCCTTGTATAATCTTATGTATTGTCACATACCTATATTCCCACACAAACACATACATATAAGTATGTCCATTGCTTTACCTGTTTATTCGTCTCTCTTTGCCACACTAGACATTCCTATGTTGTAATGTCCATCCTCTTCCACAAGAGCTATGTAGACATTCCTATGTTAAGCACGTGATCTATGCCATCTTTAGACACGTAGGAGATGACAGGTAGACTCCCTGCGGGGAGCCGAGGAGCAACACCTCGTTCCTCGGCGCAGCCGTACTCTATCATTACTATACAAATAAAAGGGAGTCATTACATTTTGGTCGTCTACCTTACAACCTAAGCTCGCCACCTACCATATTCTTGTAGGGCCCATCATTCCGGCTCTTACACACATACACATATAAATATATATATATATATATATATATATATATATATATATATATATATATATATATATATATATATATATAATATATATATATATATATATATGTATATATATATATATATATATGGTTCTGTGTGTGTGTGTCATTGTGTTTATATATGTGTGTTCTAGTGATACATACATACATTAACACATACACAAAAAGATACACACACACATATAAAAAACACACACCACACGCAAGCACATACAACACACAAACACACACAAAAACAAAACCACCACACAATAATATATATAGATAGATGATAGATAGATAGAAGATATAGATATATAATATATATATCCATGTCAGTACATTTCAGAAAAGGGACATGAACAGAAATATAATATATGTGTTGTGGGTGTGTAGACTCTCCTTTTTTTCTCCTCTCTCGTCTCTCCCCCTTCCTTTCTCTCCCTCCCCTTTTTATAATAAAATTAAAAATATAAAAATTAATAAAAAATTATATTATTATATTATATATGTATATTTTTAAAATATTTTATATTATAATATATATAATTATAATATATATTATATATATAATTATATATTTTACGTACAAAAACACAAAAAACCCCCAAACAACAAAACCCAACACACACACACACACACACACACACCAATATATATAGATAGATAGATAGAAGATAGTAGATAGGTAGATAGATAGATATCACAATACATGACAACATACAGACAACACACAAAAACCACACACACACACACCAAAACCCCCCAACAACAACACACAACCCCACACAAAACACACACACAACACAATATAATATTTAATATATATATTATAAATATATATATATTTATATATTTTATATATTATATATATAGGTTAATATTATCCCATAAAGGGATATTTATATCTATGTATAATTATATTATTTTATCTATCATCTATCTACTATCTATCGCTTTCTATTTTTTCCCCTTTTTATTTACATATATCTTTTTATTTATGTATTTTTTAATTTTTATCTATATAGGGAAAAAATTTTTTTTTTTTGGTTTTTTCTGTGTTCTGTGGTCGTTCCCGTGTGGTTTTGTGTTTGTTTTGATATAATTAAAAAATATATTATATTTTAATTTAAATATAAATATATTTTATTGTATTAGATAAATAGATAGATAGATAGATAGAAGTTAGATAGATAGAACAAGATAGAACAAGGCAGAAAAATTTTATTATATATAATATATATATATATATTATATATATATATATATATAAATTTAAATATTATATATATATAATAATTTTATTATAATATTTTAAATTATTTAATAAAAATTTTAATTTTATATATATTATATATATATATATATATACATGATATATCGCTATGTATTATTAGGTATCTTTTCACTTATCTTCATCTATCTGACTATAAAATATAATATAAATAAAAAATATATATATATTCCCCGACCCATTTGAAATCGGCGGACCCGTTCCAAGATAGTGCTGGGCTTCCTTGGGAGGATTGGGACCCTGAAACACCGAATCGACGAACTCGGGATGAAACTCGAGGGAGAACACCTTCCATGAGTGGTCCTCAATTTAAAGGGGAGGACCGAGCTCAACGAGTAAAAACAAAAAGGGAAAAATAAACGTATATGCGAAAGAGCGGTTGGAAAAAAGTGGGCGAAGGATCCCCCAAAAAAACATGTCCTCCAAAAAATGACCCCGGGAGAAAAAAACCCCTCTCGTGGGGCCTAAAATTTCAGCACGGGCAAGAAAAAAAGGACCTAAGGACTCTATCCGAACCACCGCTGGACCGATAGTGACGTCGAAAAGGGGGTTCGCCCAAGGGGATAAATGCTTGCGTAGGGGTGAGCATCGCGCGCCCCCGGCGATCCCACGCAGATATTCTCCGGTTAAAGGGACCTCCGCGACGAGAGACCATCGTCATCCCCCAGGCGAAAAAGGTGGGGGGGCATTGTTTTTATGGATAAAAGTGATTTTTTAATAAAAAAACCAATTATTTTCCCGATTCTAGTTTACAAGAAAGTAACAAAAGGTGAGGGAAGAGGAGGCTGCCGGTTTCAAGAAAAGGCGGGGTTTTACTTTGCGTTCAGCCAAAGGTAAACCCCATCACCTGCGGGAAGGGGGCCCCCCGCAACCCGCCCCAGAGAGGTCTCCCGAAGGTACAAAAACCAGGTGTGCGATGAGACCGACACCCGGCATGGCAGCGTCCCATCGTTTACCCAAGGTTGGCAAACCCCCCTCTCTGGCGTTTTAGGGGGCACGTGATTCCCCACCTGAAAAACCCCGGGGACCCATCAGAGCCCCAGAATTCTGGGTATGGGAATTTAAAAAATTGCCTTTTTGATTTTAAAATCCTTTTACCAATTACCCCAGACGAAGCAGCCGGGCAGTCGAGAGGGCCCACCAGCTCCAGGGACAGACGCAGAACTCCCGCTGCCGAGCCCATTTTGTTTCCCTAGTGAAGTATGGGGAAATTTCGGATATTTCGAATTGCTGGGGTGAAACCAGCAGATTAGGGGTCCGCCATGGGCTCCCGGGGCCGCATGGCTGTTTTTCAGGAGACGCTGCAGGGGGGATAATCGGGGATAAATCGGCAAACATCACATGCTTCGTAGAGATGAGCCCTGCATTGCCCCCAGGAGGTCGTGCTTGCAACATCACTACCCGGGGCCCTCAACCCCGTTCACGAGAAAATCCATTTACCGTGGAGGAGGAGGGGAAAATCAAAAATCCCTTCGGGATACTTGATCCATCGGGGGGGGACGGACCTACGTTTTTTGTATACAGAAAGCCCACAATAAAAATGATTAATCCATTACTACCCGCCCACAGCAACAAAACGAAATTGGGGGTTTTTGGGTGGCTTTCCCCAGAGCATAGGATTGCAGCCTGAATTTTCGAGGATGAGGTTTCCTATGTTTAGTCTTTTATTTAAAAACAAGTATCCCCGAGGTTTGTTCAACCTCAAAAAAAGGCGGAGAGATACTTGCAAGAGCAGCCCCCCACCCCCTTCTGAAAGTTCTCATTTTACCGTCAGTAACATTTTCCCCGGGGATAGCAGAACTTCGGGAAGACAGTGAGAAACGCCCGCAATCCGGGGGAAAAGATCAGACTTAATCGTGACAGAAAGAGCCCCAAAGCAACTTGTAGTGTTGTATATGATACCCTCAGCGGTTGCGATACAGCAACTTTGGGGAAACGGCCCTGGTTTCAGACCAGGATCAGCGAACAGAGCTGAATCCGTCACCATAGAACTTCCAACGCCATGGTACATTTTGATGAAGGGGAATCTACCGAACGGAAGGATGCGAAAAGTCCCCTGGAGGGGAAAAAACAAAAAAGAAAAATTTTGGAAGCACTACATCGGACGGGGGAGTAAGTAAAACACGGGACGGGCAGGTTCGATTTTCCAAGGGCACAGCAAAAAATCTACGAGCAACGAATAGGAGGTCACATCAGGTATTCTGTCAGCTCAGCCTGATATATATTTTTAGTAATTTTTTAATGATGTATTTTGCGAAGACGCATCGAAAAACCCGGCAAATACAACTCTTGTATTGTGAAGATATTCATTCATTACCTTTTATGAAAAAATATAAAAATGAATTATAAAATCCCAAGTAGTTATTATATATATATATATAATATATATATAATATATATATAAATATATATAATAATATAACAAATACTAGAATATAGATAGATATACATATTAAAAAAAATATATAATTAAAAACCACACAAAAAACGACGATATATATATATATAATATATATATATTTTATATATATAAATATATATATTATATATATTAAAATGATTAAATATATTATATATAATAATATATAAATAATTATTATATATTTAATTTTTATATATATAAAAATAATGAAAAAAAAAAGGGAATATCATATATATATATAATATATAATATATAATTTTATATATTATATATAATATAAATATATATATATATATATATATATTTTAAATCCTGTTTCATGTACCTAAGTAGGTGATATACTTGTTATATTTATATTAAAACCCCAGTATCCTTTTTTTTTATTTCGATATACAAAATTAAAATATTTAAAAATTTTAAAGAATAATATATAATTTAATATTATATTATATAATATATATTATGTAATTATATATAATTATATATTTAATATATATATATATATATTTTAATAAATATATAAATAATAATTTTGATATAATATAAATAATATTTTTTAATATTTTATATATATATTATAATTTCTTTTTTATATATATATATATATTATATATATAATAAATTATATATTTATATATAAGTGGTGTGGGTGTTGTCTGTGGTGGGGGGTGTGGTGTATTTGTTAAAGTGTTTTTATTTAGTTTCAATATAAAAGTTAGTATGAATATACAAATTTTTTATAGTTGAGTGCAGGATGTGGTCTTCGGGTATGTTTGTCTTTATCTTTTAAAAAACTTATCTTTAAAGAAACTAACAAAATCCCCAAAAACCAAACCTAATGGTACTTAAATTTTAAACCCAAATCAACCTAAAAATACTTATTTACCAACCTAACCAATAACTTAAGGAAAAATTGCATTTTCCACTAAGTTTGCCATATATATTTTATATATATAATATATATATATATATATATATATATATATATTATATATAATATATATATTATTTTGTGGTGGGGGTGTTGTGTGTGTTGTTGTGTGTGTGTGTGTGTGTGTGTGTGTGTGTGTGTGGTGGGTGGGGGTGGGTGTGTGTGGTGTGTGGGGTGTGCTGTGTGTGTGTGTGAGATATAAAAGCAAAATTTAATCTTAATTTATTTATATTGAGTGGTAGTGTTTCCTGTGTAATCTAATTTATGTAAAGTAACCCAAAAATTCTCTCTCTCCTCTCTTTTCTTACACACACCACACAAAAACACACCACACACACACACACAATTATATTATATATATATATGTGATTTTTTTTAAATACGTAGATTTACCTGGCACACACAAGGTTATATAAAATATAAAGGCTTTGCACTTTGCAGGAGAAAAAAATGGCAATTTTAAAAGGGGCCGTGGAGGATATATATAGGCGGTTCACTATAACCCCCACCGTCCCCATAACTGACCTTTACTCTTTTCTTTTAAGCAAGGCCAATATAAAGTAATGATATATAATTTTATATATATATATGTATAATAATAAAAATAATACAATTTTAATAAAATTAAAAATAAATATAAATAATATTATAATAGTAAAAATGATGGTTTATAAAATAATATATATATATATATTATAATTATATTAAAATAATAAAATTAATATATATAATAATATAATTTTTATATATTTTACGAAAAAGAACTCTCTCCTAAATATATATATATATATAAAATAATATTATAATATATATTATATATATATTATATTAATATATTTAAGTGTGTGTGTTGTGTTCTGTCTTTGGACCTTAACAACAAGTGCCCATAAAGATTACAAACAAACATCTATGTCTTAAAAGACTTGTTTAGTATTTACGAAGAGGGGAGATCGTGCGATGCTCAAACTCACTGAAAAATCTGAATTTTTGGAGAAGCAAAAGTACGATTTTTTTTCTTTCGAATTACACAATAATTTCATGCCCTTAGATATTCAAAACAGATATATTATATATCGCTTTAAATGGGTATTTTAATATTTAAAAATTTTTTTATTTTAAAATGTACAAAAAAGAAAAGTATTGCAGAAAAAATTATAAAAATGACCAAAAGGAAGTGTGACAAAGTGCACAACAACACATATAACATTAAAATTTTTGTATTAAATAAACATTTATATATATATATAATTATATATAATTAATATTATAATATTATATATATTAAATTGCAACACACACACAAAACACACCACAATAAATGTTAAGCGTGTGTGTATGAATTTTATATATATATAATTTTTTTAATACATATTAATATATAATAAATAATATAAAATATATAATTAAAAATACAACACATAATATACTATATAAAAAATTACAATAAACATAATATATATAAAATTATATATATATATATTATATAATATATATAATATATATAATATTTTATAAAATAATTAAAAATATATATACAGGGATAATTTATATAAAAATATATATTAATATATATTTAATATAAATATATAATATATTATAAAATTAAATTATATATATGTGTGGTGTGTGTGTGTGTGTGGGGTTGGGGGGTGTCTGGTATACAGTTAGTGTTTTGTAAAATTTAAATAAAACTATAATACAAATACATACATAAATACTAAGATATATACTATAAATATAACATATATAAAATTTTATATTAATAATATATATATATAATATATATATATATGAATGTATGTATAAATACATTTTTTGGTGGTTTCTTGATGTGTTAGTTGTTGGTGGTGTTAGGTGTGTGTTTTATTATTTATCTCCTCTGTTTCCTCTCTCTCTCTTTCTCTCTCTCTTTTTATATACTATAGATAATTTTATTTTATATAATTATTATATATATAAATGAAAATAATTATATATAACAATAATTACGTCGGGCATACAAACAATACACACACACACAGTTCACACAACACAATACACACACACACAGTACACACAACACACACACCACTACAACAAACCACAACACAACACAAACAATAACACACAAACACAAACACACACACAATATATATACACATAAATACACATATATACATAAATCTATATCTATATATGTGTAATTATATATATATATATATATAATATATATATTTTTAATTATATAATATATATATATACAGAGAGAAACAGAGACGGAGAGTGTATAGAAAAAATAATTGAATAAATATTATATTATATATTATATATATATATATATTTATATATATAATATATATATATTAAAATATATATGGTGTGTTGTGTGTGTGTGGGGTGTTGTGTGTGTGGTGTGTGCAGGTGAATTAGTATTAAAAAAGATGCATATATATATTAATTAATAATATGTATTATATAATATAAAATAATATATATATAATAATATAAAATATAATAATATAATATAAAATATATAAAATAATATCTATATTAGATATATATATTAAAAATATATAATTATTATATATTATATATAAAAGAGAGAGAGAGACAGAGAGAAAAATGTTTGGTTTAAACGTTACATACACCACACACACAACACACACACACACACACAAACACACACAAAAACACAATGAATTATATATATATTATATATATATAAATATATATTATATATATGTATATATATATATATCTTATATTTTTATATATATATAATTGTTATTATTACAGTTTATAATATATTTTGGGAATAATACAATAATAAAAGTAATAATAATAAGAATTAATATTAAAATAATAATAATAAAATAAAAAAAAATAATAAAATAATTATAAAAAAATGTAGTAATAATAGTAAAAATAAAAAAAAATAAAACAACAATGATATAATAAAAAAAGTAAAATAAAAAATAATAAAAAAAAAATGAGAAAAAGGTAATAATATAAAATCAT
>NW_023663071.1:35173-37673 GCF_015228065.2 Penaeus monodon
TTAGATAAAAAGAAAAATTAAAATTAGATTTAGACATATATATATATATATATATAATTATATTTATATATTTATTATTATATATATTATTTATTAAAATATATTATTATATTTATATATTTTATATATTATATATATATATATATATAGGGAAATTTTTTGTGTTTATAATATATTATATATATTTTTTATAATTTAATAATATATTATAATATTATTATATAATATTTTTTTACGTAAATATAATATCTCTCTTTCTTGATAAAATATTAATTTTATATATATTATATATATAATATATTATATATATTTTATTATAATATATTTTTTAATTTCCAAAACATATAATTTAATATTATATTAAAATATTATATATATTATTATATATTATAATATATAGTTATTTGTAAAATTTTTTATATTTAATATATATTATATATATTTTATATATATTATATATTTTATTTTATAAAATATTATATATAATATTATATTATAAGTGTGTGTGTGTGTGTTTTTTGTGTGCCTTAACTAATGCCCCAAAAAATTTAAAACGCTCTGTGTCTTTAAAAATTGTTTGTTTTGAAAAAGGGGGGCCCTAGCGACTCTCAAACTCCTGCTCTGAATTTTTTGGGCGTTCGATTTTTTTTTTTTACAATTACACAATAGGGTCATGCCCTTTGTATTCAAACAGATTTCTTTTCGCTTGTCTATTGGTTTTAAAATATTTTTTTTATTATAAAATGTCAAAACGAAAAATTTCCCTTAAAAAAAAAAAAATGTCATAGGGTGTGACAAAGTGCACATACACACCATATATACAATTTTCTTTTTTATAAATAAATAAATATTATATGTTAGTGTATATAATATATATAATTTATATAATATATTAATTATATAATAAAATATATTTTATATATGCCCACACACACAAACACACACACAAAAAAGGGTGTGAGCGTTGTGTATGATATTATAATATATATATACATTATATACATATATTTATAATATTATTTTAAAATATTATTATATTAATAGATATTATTTTATAATAATATAATTTTAATTAAAATATATATGTAATATATATTATATATATATATATATATAAAAAATTTTATTATAAATAATATATATAATATACAATAATGCCAAAACGCATATATAAAATATATATATATATATAAATATATATATATATATATATATATATATATACATATACTATATATCTATATATATATATATTATATATAATATATATATATATACATATATATATATATATTATATATATACCTATATATATATATTATATATATATATATATAATATGTGTCGTGTGTGTGTGTGTGTTGGTGTGTGTGTGTTGTGTGTGTTGGTGTGTTGTGTCTATACAGTTAGTGTTATGCTTTCCGATGAAAATAACAACATATACATAACTACATAAATAACAACACAGTATCATATATATACAATATACATAATAAATATATACATATATATATATATATATATATATATTATATAGATTATATATTATATATATAATATATATATATATAGAATGTATTTATAAATACATTTTTGTGTGTGTGTTGCTGTGTATGTGTTATTTTGTGTGTGTGTGTGTGTTAGTGTGTGTGTGTTTTGTAGTATTTATCTCCTCTCTGCTTTCTCTTCTCTCGCTCTCTCTTCTCTCTCTCTCTCTCTCTCTCTCTCTCTCTCTCTATATCTATATATATATATTATATATATTATATATATATAATATATTATATAAATATATAATTATATATATATATATATACATATCTAATATATACGTAAGCAACATTACACTTACCCACACACACACAACATTACACACACACACACACACACACACACACACACACCACACACACAAACACACACACACACACACCGCACATATACCACACATATATACAACACATATACTATATATATATATATATATATATATATATATACATATATATCTATATATATTATATATATATATATATATATGTATATATATATATATATGCATATATATTATATATTATCTATATATATATATATATAGATATAATAGTATATATATTACTATATATATTCTATGTATATATGACTGTATAATGTGGTATATGTGTGTGTGTGTGTGCTTCTTGTGTGTTTGTGTGTGTGTGTGTGTGTGTGTGTGTGTGTGTGTGGTGTGTATTGTGTGTGTGTGTGTGTCAGTGTATGTATGCATAACGTATATATGTATATATTGTATAGTATATATCTATATATATATATATATATATATATATATATTATATATATATATATATATATATATACTATATATATATATTAGAGAGAGAGAGAGAGAAGAGAGAGAGACGCGAGAGAGAAGAGAAGAGAGAGAGAGAGAGAGAAGGACAGAGAGGATAAATAATAAAAAACACCACACAACCACTAACACACACACCACACACAAAGC
>NW_023663071.1:50173-53088 GCF_015228065.2 Penaeus monodon
ATATAATATTAATTATATATATAATATAATACATTATATACTGCCATGTATCTTTTAGGTACTATCTTCACTCTTGTATCTATCTATCTGACTATAATATATATTAATGGAAATTATATATATAATAATATATATATATTATATATATATATATATTATATATAAATAAAAAAACAACACACACACACCACACAAAACCCCACACACACCCACACACCCAACACACCCCGATAATATTATTTTATTATTAATATATATTTTATATATATTTTATATATTATATATATTATAATTTTAATATAATAAAATGGGGAGAAGAGAAAGTAATATATTAAAATATATAAAAAAAATTTTTAATTTTCCATAAATTTGTATATATATATATATTATATATTATATATTAAATATATATTTTATATTATTTTATTATTAATACCAAAACATACATAGAGATAGATTTCATATACTATTAAATATTTATTTAAAATTTTACACACACAAAAAAAACAGACGCATATATATATATAATAATATATATTTTATATATATATATATATTATATAAATTATAATTTTTATATATATATTTTATAATTGAATATTATATGTATTTTTATATATATATATATATAATTATATATTTAAATATTATATATTATATGTTATTTTAAAATATATATGTTATAAATTTAAAATTATTATAATATAAAATATATAATAATTATATATATATATTTCTATTATATCAAACATACATACACAATTATATCATATTATAAAAAATATATATATATATATATATATATATATTAATATTTTATATTATTATATAATTTTTTTTATAAAATATATATATATAAAAAATATTTAATTTTTATATATTTTATATATATTTATAATAATTATAAATGTGTGTGTGTGGGTGTTGTCTGAGTGTGGGTGGGTGTATTTGGTAAAGTTTTTATTTTTGTTTCATATAAAAAGTGTAGTTGAAAATACAAATTTTTATATTTTGAGTGCAGGTATTTTTTGTCTTCGTAGTATTTGGGTTTTCTTTTATCGTTTTTAACCAAAATTATCTTTAAAGAAACCTAACAAAACTCCAAATAACCAAAACCTAACGTATAATTAACCTAATCTAACCTAGGCTATCTCTATTTTCCTCACCTAACCTAACTTAATTAAAATAACATTGCTTTACCTAACCTAAAAGTAGCCTAATATATTTTATTTATAATATTATATATATATATATAATTATATATATATATATATTATATATATATATATTTTTGTGGTGTGGTGTGTGTGTGTGGTGGGTGTGTGTGTTGCGTGCGGTGTGTGGTGTTTTTGTACAGATATAATGCAAATTTTATATCTTTTTATGCTATTTAAAATATTTTTGTGTATGTGTTCCCGGTAAACTAATCTATGTAAAAGAAACCAAAAAATTTCTCTCTCTCTCTCTCTTCTTTAACACACAAAACACCACACACACACACACACCACACACAACCCCACACACAACCCCCAACACATATTATATTTTATAATATATATATAAATATATATATATTTAATATTATTATATATTATATATATAAAATTATATAATATGCATCTTTTTTAAATACGTAGATTCACATGGCAACAAAGGTGATATAAATTATATAGGGTTTTCACTTGCAGGAGAAAAAATGGCTATGGAAGGACCTGGGGGGTATATAAGGCGGTTCACTATAACCTCACCGCTCACTATAACCTGACCTTTTCTCTTACTTATATGCAAGAGCCATATATAATAATATTTATAATATATATAAATATATTATATTATATATATTATATTTTATATATATATAATATATATAACATATATATTATATTATTAATTATATATATAATATATATATAAAAAGTGATAGAAGTTAAAAAAGATAGATAGAAATAGATTAGTATGATATAGATATGATATTATTATATATTATATTAATTTTAAAAAAATAATTTTAATTTTATTTAATATTAATTATATATAATAATTATATTAAATATATATATTTTAAAATATTATTATATAAGGAAATTATTTATGTGTTTATAATTTTATATATAATATATAATTATATATATATATATATATATAATATATAATAAATTTTATATATATTTACGTAATATAGATATATATATAAATATATTTATATATATATATTAGTTTTTATTATTTTTATATATATATATAATATATTATATATTATATTTAATATATATATATATTTATTTTAATATATATATAAGTGTGTGGTGTGTGTGTGTGTGTTGTCTGTGTGACCTTAACTAATGCCCCCTAAAAATAAAACAAAACTCTGGCTTAAAAGACTTGTTTAGTATTTACAAGAAGGGGAGATCGTAGCGGGTTCTCAAACTCCTGAAACTCTGAATTTAGGAGAAGCAAGATTACGATTTTTTTTTCTTACAAATTACACAATAAAGGGGCGCCTAGATATTCAACAGTATATCTATAATCGCTTTAAATGGCTAATTTTGGAAAATTAAAAATTTTCTAAATTTTAAAAAGTCAAAACGAAAAATATCCCTATAAAAATTTTAAAAATGTACCATATGGAATTTTGACAAAAAGCACATCCACAAAATTTTACTTATACTTTTATTAAAAAAATAAATATATATGTATATATATATATTTTATATATATATATATATAATATATATTAAAATATATATATATATATATTTTTTATAGCCAACACACCAAAAAGGTGTGAGCGTGTGTGTAGCATATATATAAAATATAAAATATATATATTATATATAATTATATATATATATATATATATATAAAATATAAAATATATAATATTATATAATTTTATTTTTTATATAAAATAAAAT